>NW_026652284.1:73924974-74118296 GCF_009828535.3 Hylobates moloch
AATAATTTTTTGGCTAGGCGCGGTGGCTCATGCTTGTAATCCCAGCACTTTGGGAGATCGAGGCAGGTGGATCACCTGAGGTCAGGGGTTCCAGACCAGCCTGGCCAACATGGTGAAACCCGTCTTTACTGAAAATACAAAACTTAGCCAGGCATGGTGGCAGGCACATATAGTCCCAGCTACTTGGGAGACTGAGGCAGGAGAATGGCTTAAACCTGGGAGGCAGAGGTTGCAGTGAGCTGGGATCACTCCATTGCACTCCAGCCTGGGCGACAAGAGTGAAACTCCGTTTCAAATAATAATAATAATTTTACATAAAAACAAAGGAAACATAATGAACTCAGTTAACCTCATGAATTGTAATTCTTTTCTGTGTTCTATTTTATTATGTCATGTAGCAGGAAACAAATACATAAAAGATTCTGTAAGAAAGTAGAAAAGGTGAATTTCAGAATCAACAGTCCACATGGAAGAGATAGTAAAACAAATAAAATTCAGATTTTATTGGACTGTCCGTTTAATGCCAAACATATGAAACACTTAAAAGAAGAATAACGTTTGTGATTAATCTTTAACATTTTATTTTTTATCTTATCCAAGTTTGTAAAAATTGCTATTATTTGTGACAGGAATAGTGATTAAAACTGGTTTCATATTAAAAAGATAGTATACATGTCATTTGTAGTATGACTGATAACCTATTGTATGAGTAAGAATGGAAGTGGTATAACCAGTGCCCTGGCCTAGATATCATTTACCCATATGTTACTGCATGCCAGATATTGTGTCAGGCTGAGATACACAGACGAATGATCCCTACCTTGGGTATCTTATTTAACAGACTATAGAAGACAGACATGTGAATAAGTAGAGTGGTACTGGCATAGAAGTCTGTGCAGGCACAGATTATGCTGGGGACAGAAGGGAGCATAGAAAATCTAACCAGATAGGAGGTAAAGCCAGAAGAGGCAACCTGGAGAAGTTTGAACTGGGTTTTAAAAAATCGGTAGCTGTTTGTCAACCAAGAGGATCAAGGTAAGAGAGAGAGGCAAAGACATTCATGCAGACAGGGAAAAGGGGATGCAAAAACAGTGCGCAAAGTGCATTATGCACTTACAAACTTTATAAAGTCTGATATGAAGTGGGACACAGTGGAAGAGAGTACTTGAAAGATAAAGAAGGCAGAGACCAAATTCCAAAGTCCTTGCCTGATGCACTAAGGAGTTCCTATCCTGTAAACCTGTTGTTTCCAAAAATTTTTTTTTTTAATTTTTTGCCCCACAAGAGGTATATAAATTGATCATGGAGGTGTGAGAAGAAAATATTAAAATGTCTATTTGTATATTTGCAATTTAATCACCCTTAATCTGTTTTTAAATTTATATTATGTAGAGTAGTAATTAATAAAATATTTCTATTATATCTATTATGGGTTGCATGCTCAACATCTTATTCTGATAGGGAAATGCATGATCAAAATGATTTAGAAACCACTGCTAGTGAGCACCGAGATCGCACCACTGCACTCCAGCCTGGAGGACAGAGCAAGACTCCGTCTCAAAAAAAAAGAAGAAACCACTGCTAATGGGGCCAGGTGCAGTGGCTCATGCCAGTAATCCTAGCACTTTGGGAGGCTGAGGCAGGTGGATCACCTGAGGTCAGGAGTTCAAGACCAGCCTGGCCAATATGGTGAAACCCTGTCTCTATTAAAAATACAAAATTAGCCGGGCATGGTGGTGCATGCCTGTAATCCCAGCTACTTGGGAGGCTGAGGCAGGAGAATCGCTTGAACTCAGTAAGCGGAGGTTGCAGTGAGCTGAGATCGCACCATTGCACTCCAACCTGGGCAACAAGAGCAAAACTCTGTCTCAAAAAAAAAAAAAAAAAAGTAAAGAAAAGAAAAAGAAACCACTGCTATAGAACATGGATATCGTTGAAGGGTGCTAAGCAGATCTGATTTGTAAATCGGAAGAATTACTCTGTCAGTAGGTTACAAGTTGAGTTGAATAGATGGAAAATTGTAACAGCATAATTTAGACATTAGGATTATAGCTTTCCTCTAGGGCATAGTGGCTCACACCTGTAATACCAGCCCTTTGGGAGGCCAAGGCAGGCGGTCACTTGAGCCCAGCAGTTCGAGGCTGCAGTGAGTTATCATCATGCCATAGCACTACAGCCTGGGTGGCAGAGCAAGACCTTGTCTCTGTAAAACAAAAACAAACAAACAAAAATATTGTAGCTTTCAAAGTCTTCTGGTCTTGGATTCAAAACCTGACTCTACCATTTACTGGCTTTGTGAACTTTGAGAAACTTGCTTAGCCTTTCTGAACTTTAATGCCATCTTTGTAAAATTGGTTACAATCCTCTAAAAGTTTTGTGGGGTTATTATGTGTTAATATAAAGAACCCAGTAAAGTATCTGTTATGGATAGGCACTCAGAAAGGAAATGTTATTATTATTATTATTTTTTCTTTTTGTTTGAGATGGAGTTTCACTCTTGTTGCCCAGGCTGGAGCACAATGGTGCAATCTTGGCTCACTACAACCTCTGTCTCCCAGGTTCAAGCGATTCTTCTGCCTCAGCCTCCCAAGTAGCTGAGATTACAGGCACGTGCCACCACACCTGGCTAATTTTTGTATTTTCAGTAGAGGCAGGGTTTCACCATGTTGGTCAGGCTGGTCTTGAACTCCTGACCTCATGTGATCCGCCCGCCTCAGCCTCCCAAAGTGCTGGGATTACAGGCGTGAGCCACCGTGCCCAGCCCTATTATTTTTAATAATACAATCATCACCTTCTTTCTTCCTTCTTCCTGCTTTTTTCTTCCTTTCTCCTTTGTTCCTTCTCCTGCAGTCTTCCTTCCTCTTCCTTCTATCTTCCTCTTCTTTCTAAGTATGTTGTTCCATTTCTCTATCTTCTTTTTTTTGGAGATGGAGTCTCGCTCTGTTGTCTAGGCTGGAGTGCAGTGGCACAATCTCGGCTCACTGCAACCTCCGCCTCCCAGGTTCAGGCAATTTTCCTGCCTCAGCTACCCAAGTAGCTGGGATTAAAGGCGCCTGCCACCACACCTGGCTAATTTTTTTTTTTTTTGAGACAGAGTCTCGCTCTGTCACCCAGGCTGGAGTGCGGTGGCGCGATCTCGGCTCACTGCTAGCTCCGCCTCCCACACCTGGCTAATTTTTGTATTTTTAGTAGAGATGGAGTTTCACCATATTGGCCAGGCTGGCCTCGAACTCCTGACCTCAAGTGATCTGCCCACCTCGGCCTCCCAAAGTGCTGGGATTACAGGTGTGAGCCACTGAACCCGACCTCACTACCTTCGTCTTCATCAAGAGATGATGAGACTATGAGCTAAGGCAGTAGCAGTGGGGCTAGAGAAGAAGAAAGGATTGCCAGGAATGTTAAGGGAAAAGAGTAGTCAAAAATTATCCAGACTTCTGGCTGTGTGACTAAGTAGGTGGTGGTGCTTTTCAATAACAGAGGCAATACAGAGGGAGGATCAGGTTTTGAGGGAAAGAGGATGAACTTAGTTTTCAGTATGTTGCATCTTGAGGTACTTCAGGACATGTAGGAAGAGGTATCCAGTCGGCATTAAATATAAGGGACCAGGTCGTAGGAGAAAGTAAAAGCACACAATAAATTGAGGAGTTGCTATCATATGAAGTCATTGCTGGAACAATATTAGTAGAAAATCACCAAGAGAGAGCATGTAAAACAGGTTTTTTAAGATTATATATGCAAGTGTAATGTGTATATTTTGTAAGGATATAACTTATAGGTCAGTGAATTTTCACAAACTGAATATACCCCTGTAACTAGTACCCTTTCAAGAGAGAACATTACCAGCACTCCACATGCCCTCTTGTATAAAGCAGATATTCCTAACTGGGTGTCCGTGGGCCGCTTCAGTGGTTCTCTGGATTTCCCTGAAATTGTTTGCAAGAGTTGTGTATGTATACTTTTTTTTTTTTTTTTTGAGACGGAGTCTTGCTGTATCACCCAGGCTGGAGTGCAGTGGCACGATCTCGGCTCACTGCAAGCTCCGCCTGCCAGGTTCATGCCATTCTCCTGCCTCAGCCTCCTGAGTAGCTGGGACTACAGGTGCCCACCACCACGCCCGGCTAATTTTTTGTATTTTTAGTAGAGACGGGGTTTGCCGTGTTAGCCAGCATGGTCTCGATTTCCTGACCTCGTGATCTGCCCGCCTCGGCCTCCCAAGTGTATGTATACTTTTTTTTTTTCCCTAATGGAAGGATCTATAGCTTTCATCGGGCTTTGTTTGTTTGTTTTTTTGTTTTTTTTAGAGACAGGTTCTTGCTCTGTTGCCCAGGCTAGAGTGCAGTGGTGCAATCATATTAATAGCTCGCTATAACCTCAAACTCCTGGGTTCATGCAGTCCTTCCATCTCAGCTTCCCAAATAGCTAAGACTACAGGTGTGTACCAGCAGACCCACCAGAGCTAGCTTTTCTTTCTTTCTTTTTTTTTTTTTTTTTTTTTTTTTTTTTTGGTAGAGATGGATTTTCACTATGTTGCCTAGGCTGGTCTTAAACTCCTGGCCTCAAGCAGTCCTCCTGCCTCAGCCTCCCAAAGTGCTGGAATTACAGGCATGAGCCACTGTGCCCGGCCTCATCATAATCTTTTTAAAAGGGTGTTCACATCCCAATAAGGATGAAACCCGCTGGTGGAGTGAGAAGAGGTCTTAGAGCAAAACCTTCGTGGGACTATTTGAGATAAATTCTTCAATTCTTGAACACTGTGTACTTACTCTGTGCCTTGCTGGGTATTTTCTCTGATTTACCTTATCTTAGGGAATGTTTGTAAGATTAATTTAGCTTTCAGTTGTATAAAGAAATAGAGAAAGGCTATTTATTAACTGGTCTTTGAAACTTACACTACTAGCAATTACCAACCATTGGTCCTAATGTTAAAACTGCTTTTTAGGAGTTTTTATGTGTTTTTTAACTAACCTCTTTTAGATGAACAAATCTTAAAATGTTTGTTTATTTTTGTGTAAGCAATGAAGTATTATATATAGTATGTTTCTAATGTGCTGTTTTAAAATATCTGGATTTTGTCACCAGAAATTTATCACAGACTTATTCCTTTTTTAAATTTCTAATTTATATTTTCTAAATTTTTTCAATAGATGAAGGTTATTCTTTCAGCAGTGTCCTGTATTATGGAAATGAAGCTACCCTTCTTATTTTTGATCTGTTGTTCTTCTGTGTTGTGGATTTGGCTTGCCAAAATTTTATTTTAGCATCCTTCCTTACATATCTACAACAAGAGGTAAATTTTTAAAATTTTTCTACATTTTCCTTCATTTTCTTGAGAGAAATATGTTAGAAGTAGATATTTTCATAGCAGAGAGTAACAATGTCTACTTTTACTACAGTTTTGTAAAGGTTTAGAATATGACTAACCCCACCAAAAGAAGGAATAACATTTCAACCAACTGTACTCTGTCCTTTAGGGTCAGTGAAATACTGGGGTCTAGTGGAGGGCATAAGTTGCTTGATTATACATGGAAGAGGAATCCTATAGGAAGACACTTAACTGCTAGTCTCCTAGATGCTACAAGTGAACAGTAATTAGAGTCCCATCTACCCTCTCCAGATGTTAAGTAACAAAAAAACAAGCACTGGAGAGCTAGCTCATGGCTCAGCACCAAAGGGAAGCCCCCTTTAGCTTGCAGCTTTGACACCTCCCCCATCTGTGTGGATAAAAAGCAACTTCATGTATGAGTGTGGACTCTGAAATAGAGATTTCAAGAAGTGGCAAATCTGTTCTTGAAGTGGTGTTATTATCAACTAAATATTCTCCACTATGTCAAAGAAGTATATATAAGTAAGATGCAATTTATTAGTCCTTGACAGTGATCTAGAATTGTGAAGAAATTTCTATCCCTAGCGAGTAGATTCTTTTGATGTTTCCGTAGTTTTAGACTTAGAAGAAAGTTGCCTTTCTAAATATTTTAAAGTGTATTTCTGTGAACATGAGAGAATTTGTATTATTAATTCATAAGAATTTACTCTAAATGGGAACATACATTGCTTTGAAACTATGAAAAAATTATCATCTTGAAATAATTTTGTGTATCACCACGGGATTCAGATGCCTGATACATGAAAATAGTTGAGAGAATTAGCTAATTTAATCTAGATATTTTAACTGATGTGCATATTTAATTTTGTTTATATTTCTTTTCATTCTGAATTGTTTTAATTTTCCAGATTTTTAGATATATCCGTAATACAGTAGGACAAAAGAATTTGGCATCCAAAACATTGGTGGATCAAAGATTTTTGATTTAACTTCCTGAATAAATAACTTAAAGACTCAGTATAATCATGGCCAAAAAAACTGTCATGATATCAGGTTAGTTTGCCATATTTTTAAAAACTTATAATGCAAATTACTGTGTTTTTGTTTTTTATTTGCTGAGAGATTTATTTTTATAACTTGGGAATATATGACATGATATAATAGAAAATATTGTTTTCCCATTGTGTGTGGTATTTAATGCAGTACATAATAAATTAACACTGACAGTGAGGCCAAAAAAAATCTAAATGTTGCTTTCAGCATAATACTTTTTAATGATAATTAAAACAGTCCCCATCATTTGTCTCTGTAGATTATTTTATAAACTGAGAGCTGCCTGAATCTTCTCACATTGATAAAGTAATTTGATTCCAAGTTTAAGACTAGTTTTCAGTTTGATATTTTCATGTTTTATGTGCTTATGGTTAAATAAATGTTGAAAGATATTTTCAAGTTTACTTAGAAATTTTAAATTGTATTATTGCTGATTCAATTTGCATCATTCTAATTGCTCATCCTGTTTGGCAGTGGATTAATTCACTGTTGGATTAATATGCATCTCATGAAATGATATATTTTCATTCCTTTGTATACCTGTATTAGGTCAGTATACTCTTTCTATGAAATATATTTGCATTTCTAATATAGTTTACATTTATTAAGTTATAATGTATGACATTTTTCCCAATATCATTTTTTATACATTTTAATTACTTAATATTTTAAGAGTTCTCTTCCAGAGTTTTGCTTTTCAATTATGTTTAAAGATTGTAAATAACAAACAGTAAGGCTGGGCACTGTGGCTCATGCCTGTAATCCCAGCACTTTGGAAGGCCAAGGCACGTGGATCGCTTCAGGTCAGGAGTTCAAGACCAGCCTGGCCAACATGGCAAAACCCCATCTCTACAAAAAATACAAAAATTAGTTGGATGTGGTGGCCTGTAATCCCAGCTGTTTGGGAGGCTGAGGCACGAGAATTGCTTGAAACCAGGAGGTGGAGGCTGTAGTGAGCCAGATAGCACGACTGTACTCCAGCCAGGATGACAGAGCAAGACCCTGTCTCAGAAAAAACAAAAACAAAACACTGTAAATGTGTCATGTTTCTCACTGCTTTCTATGTTAGTGCTGTGTAAATACTTAAAATGGAATACTGTATAAATATTATTTATATTTTCTCAGATGAAAATATATACTAAAACATTTGGTATTTCTGTTTTCTGTTTCATTAATGTATATCTCATGGAGTAGCATTTAGGAATATAACATTATTGAGGCAGAGGTCCCAGCCATTCCCAAAGTTGAATCTTTTACATTTCCCTGAATCTTGAGGATGACTGAAAAGGAAGTCTTTGAAATTGCAGTTTCTGAAGGATCACAGTACAGGAATGCCTTTATAAAAGCTGCAGAGATAAATACATGTACTGGCATGGATATTTAAAACCACTCACTCAGAAGCATATGAAAGAAATTCAACCATCATTCAACAGAGAAGAAGTTAATTTTAGTGCAAATGTTTTTAAGTATTAAATTTCACAATAAAGGATCAATTCACTTACTTGCTGATAAATTAAAACAGAGAAAACATTTAAAATCATTCTAAATTAATTTTGTATGATATTTTTATTTGGTTAGGTGCATAAAAATGTGTTCAGATTTTCATACACTGTCGACTCCTTTGTTCACATTGTCACAATTTACATTTCCTGATCATGTGCATAATTATTCACTAGATTCATTACCCTTTGTCTGTTTGTGTAGTACCCAATCACTATACTTTGAATCTTATATCCCTGATTTTACTGATTTTCTAGAAACATTTGATGTCTCTTCATTTCATAATGAAACAAAACCTAGAGAGGTTCTTTATAAGCTGTTGTGTACTTTGTATGCTCCTTAGAAACGTACAGGCCCCTAAAATACTTCTGTAGACCAGTGCCTCTGTTATTAATGGCAGACTTGTAAATGCTTCCTTCTCTGGCATTGCTGTCCTAACTGCCTTTTCAGAAGGTTTTGCTGATTACCTACATTGAGGAACATTCAAAATGATCATTAACTCAGCGCTTGCAAGCATGAAGCATGTATTTTTTTTTGTAAATATTGACAAATATAAGCTGAGGGGAAATAAATGTTAAGTCAAGGAGCAGTGAGCAGTGTGGCTTAATGGAAAGTGCTCCAAATTTAGCAAAAGAAGCCCTGGATTCAAATTAGAATTTTGCCCATCACTTACAAGCTTTGGTATCTTGAACTAAGTCATTTGCTTCATTCTACATCTCTGCAATGAAAATAATATCCTTTGCTTACCACTTGTTGTAAGGATTAGTTTCGTGTGTGTGTGTGTGTGTGTGAGAGAGAGAGAGAGAGGACGGGGTCTCACTCTTGTCACCCAGGTTGAAATGCAGTGACACGATTTTGGCCCACTCTAACCTCCGCCTCCTAGGCTGAAGCAGTCCTCCACTTCAGCCTCCCAAGTAGCTGGAACAACAGGTGTGTGCCACCACAGCCAGCTAATTTTTTGTATTTTTTTGTAGAGACAAGGGTTCTCCTGATCAAGAGATTCACCCATCTCGGCCTCCAAAAGTGCTGGGATTACAGGTGTGAGCCACTACACCTGGCCAGGATTAGTTTCTTAAAATGTGCTTTTAACGTTGAGTAAACTATGAATGCTGGAATTTTTATTTTTAGTTTAAAATATCTGCCCCAAAATATATTTTTTATCTTGCTAATAAATTAATAATATGATATTAAAACTCAGATTACTGATCTCAATAACTGACCAGTGAAAATTCTGAGCCTGCCTTCTTCCTAGCCACCCCCAGCTCTGCCAGGAAGAGGCCCAGATGGAGGTCACCGATACACATAAAACATAAAAGAAGACAACATTCCTGTGGGAGACACAGTTTGTGATAGAGGGTGGAGAGAACAGGAAGAGTAGAGTATTATCTCTGGGAGGGAGGGTTTTTTTCATTTGCTCATTCATTCCAACAATGTTTCTACCTTTTCCCACTCCCCCGCCCCTCAGAAGGGTCTTATAATTTGTAAGGGAAACAGGTAAATTAACCAGTAATTACAGCAATATGAAACGTGCTGCAATACCAGGGTGTGATATTAGGAAAGCTCTTAACTGTACTTCTGGGTCATCAGGGCTTTGACCTCAGAGAAGTGGGTTTGATCTAAGATTTTAAGATAAACAAAAAAAAACCAGTGCAACCAAAGCATGGAACAGTATGTGCTCAGAGACAAAGCAGCACATGGCAGTTTGGGGCACTACGGGCAGTTTGAATACAGAGTACATGTACTGTTTATATTTTTAAAGTTGTCTGTATAAGATGTTTTGTCATTTTAAGAAACCTTCCCTTCTGGGGAGTGATTTTCCCTCCTGGGGCTCCCCAGTTCTCCTAGACAGCAAAGGACTCAGGTGGGAGCATACCTTTGATATACAAACTATAGACCTGAGCCACACCTCCTCTGTCTGGCCCTGAAACCCTAGGAGACAATGCTCCTCTTCCTTCAATCATCCCAGGACCAGGTAACAGGCAACTAGGGATAGTCTCTGTAGTTTAGAGCACACCGAAATTATTCCAACGAGCCGATCCCAAACTGTTGACCCTGCCCTGCCTTGCCATTTCCTCAGAAACTCCAGTAAGCACCCAGGCTCTTCCCTGGCTCCTGGTACTACTGCCTCCTGACTGGTGCTTTGCCCCGTGGCTGTGCATGGTGTGCCGTGCCATCTGTTTCTAGGACCTGTGAGTGTAAGAAACTTTCCTGTCTCCCCTTGTCATTCTTCACTCATCACTACATAAAAGAACAGAGAACAGTATGGGGGCTTTGGAGGGCGATGAGGTTGGAAAGGAAAACAGGAGTCACATCATTAAAGGTTTTTATGTTGGGCCACATCTCCATCACCTGCATGGAGTGTTTAACCAAGTTGGAGATAAGTGTTCCTGCTCTCTGTTGCCTGGCTGCATGTTGTGGTTTGCAAGCAAATACATTGCCCCACTGCCCATAAGAGAGGCACCAAGGGTAGTAATTGAGAGCACAGACCCTGGAGTCAGACTGGCCTGTGTTCAAGTCCTGGCTGCACCACTTACTGGCTGTGCAATTTGGGCAAGTCATGATTAAATTTTCTTATCTGTAAAAGAGATAAATAGTACCTACCTCAAACACTTATTGGGAAGATTAAATGAGTTATTGTGTACAGTGCTTAGAAAAGTGCCTGGCACATAGTAAATGCTATGTGAATATAAGCTGTATAGTAGTGGTAATAGTAGTAGTAGTTCCCATTAATATTTAGTGCAGAAAGAGAGACCCAGATTAGACCCACTAGAGACTACATTAAGACACTCTCATCACTGGGTGTGCTAGAAGTAGCAATAGACAAACTGCCTGCCACACAGTTGTCTATGGGTTTTTAAAAATAACTGCTTCTGTTATTTTTATAATAGTTATTGCTTCCATTGTAATTATTATTGTTACAAGGAATACATGGCTGTGGCCCAAGGATAAATAGTCACAGATGATCAGTAGAATGAGGTCCAGGGACAAGTCAACGGGTGTGTGGATATGTGTATACACACACATGACAAGGGTAGCATGCAGTGCAGTAAGGGAAAGGTGTTTTTTAGATGTGCCATTGAATATCCCAGTGGAAAAAATGCATACTTCTATGTCATACTTACACAAAAATCAATTTCAGGTAGATGCTAAATCTAAATGTGAAGGGTAAATGGTAAAGTTTCTAGAAGATAAAAGGGGAATATATTCATGACTTTCATGTAGGTCTTTTAGTTTTTTGTTTTGTTTTGAGACAGGGTCACTCTCTGTTGCCCAGGTTTGAGTGCAGTGGCACAGTCATGGCTCACTGTAGACTTGACCTCCCAGGCTCAAACCATCCTCCCACCTCAGCCTCCAGAGTAATTGGGATTACAGGCACATGCCTCCATGCTTGGATAATTTTAAATTTTTTTGTAGAGACAGAGTCTCATTATGTTGCCCAGGCTGGACTCAGACTCCTGGCCTCAAGCAATCCTCCAGCCTCAGTCTCCCAAAGCACTAGGATTACACACCTGTGTGTGAGCCACTGCACCTAGCCTGCCAAGATTTCTTAAGACCCCAAAAAGCCTGGGCATGGTATCTCATGCCTGTAATCCCAGCACCTTGGGAGGCTGAGGTGGGTGGATCACTTGATCTCAGGAGTTCAAGACCAGCCTGGGCAACATGGTGAAACACTGTCTGTACCAAAAATACAAAAAATTAGCCATGTGTGGTGGCATGTGCCTGTAGTCCCAGCTACTCAGGAGGGAGGATCACTTGAGCCCAGGGAGGTGGAGATTGTAGTGAACCGAGATCACACCATTGAACTTCAGCCTGGGTGACACAGTGAGACCCTGTCTGTCTCAAAATAAGACCCAAAAAAGATGAACCATAAAATAAAAGATTGGTAAATTGGACTTTACAATTTGTGGTAAATTTATACTTTTGTAAATTTATATGTGTAAATTTGGAATTTCCATTAAAATCAGGAACACTGTACATCAGAAGACCCCATTATAAGAATGAAAAGGCAAACCTCAATCTGAGAAAAAAAAATTGCAAACAGATTGGACAAAGCACTCCTGTCCTGAATAAAGAACTCATCAAATCAATAAGGAAGACAGGCAACACAATAGAAAAATGAGCAAGACTTAAGTAGCCTTCCCTCAAAAGGTTTCCAAATGACCAATAAACACCTGTGAAAAGTGCTCAACCTTGTTAGTCATAAGAAAGCAAAATAAAACCATGTGATACCACTACAAAACCAACAAAATGGCTAAAAGTTAAAAATTTAAAATACCATGTGTGGGCAAGAATGTGTGGAGCAAAAGAACTTTCTTACTGTTTACTATGTAAAGTGAGGGGATTCGCGTTAATCTGTAACTTTTGGTTGGACTATCCTGAATCTTAAAGACAGGAAGACTCGCAGCCTTTGCAGTTTGTATTTGACCAAACCCATGGCTGACAGCAGATGGCAGTGGAGAGCACAGTAACCATTTCAGGACCGGGCTGGGGCACTTCTGACTGTAGCTCAAAGGTAGGTGTGCTCACAGGACGGCAGAGGCAAAAGGAACGCCATTCTCCCGTCCTCCACTTCACTCTTTGTCCCCCTCCTAACTTCTGTCATCTCTCCCTTTACTGCACCAGAGTGCTGGGCAGCTCAGATGACTACAGCGCATTCTAAATCTAGTGCTGAGTTTTTAAAACCCAGGTTAGGGAATTGATTCCTAAAATAAAGATGATATACTTTCATCCATCTCCTAGGGAATAGGGTCACAAAACAAGTCATGCTTCAGAAAAAATTTAAGAACGAATTATCTAATGATTCGGGAATCTTCCTTCATTTTAATGAATATATATTACATTAAAATCTCTTTAAAAATCAAACTCTCATCTAAAGTATATAATGCCCTTTTTCTATATACAATTTCCCCAAATGGGACACTAGGTGCTAAGGATATGGAGGTAGATAAGACATTGCCTCTACTTTTACAGAGCTTATAGTTAAAAGACAGAACAACAAATCAATAAAAGCATAGTAAGTACTGTGTTCTTATCCTATTGCTTCTGTAACAAATTACCACAACTGAGTGGCTTAAAGCAACATAAAAGTATCATCTTACAATTCTGGGTGGCAGAAGTCTGAAATGGGTTTCACTGCACTGAAATCAACTTGTCAGCCTGTCTGGGTTTCTTCTGGAGGCTCTAAGGAAGACCCCCTCTTTGACTTGCAAGGACTTCTGTGATTACATTGGGCCCACTGGATAATTCAGGATAATTTTCCCCATCTCAAGATCCTTAGCTTAATCACATTGGCGAAGTCCCCTTTGCTGTGTAAAGTAACATATTTATAGGCTCTGGGGATTAGGACCTGGATTTTTTTATTTATTTATTTTTGTGGGTGGGTAGGGCTGTGTGGGGGCGTTATTTTGCCTAATATAGAGCACTATCTGTCTGTAGGGTACAAGAACATAAAACTAGCATACTTAACGATAGTTTGGGTAGTCTGGAAAGGCCTGTGAAAGGGATACTTTAACTGAGACAAAGCAAGAGCAGAAGCTGGCCAGGACTATAGGATGGTAATGTGGCTGAAATTTTCCAGATAGAAGGAACAGCATGTGCAAAGGCCCTGATGTGGGGGCATCCTTGTCTACAGTGGGTCTAGATTGACCATTTGACAGAATTGACCAGATTCGAAAAGGGATTTACTTAGCGTCAAGAATATAGTTTCAAAGTAAGAAGAAAATTAAGTGCCTTACTCCATTTTATTCGGGTTTTCAGTCTTCCCCATTACAGCAAACAGAACAAGATTTTGTCTTTTTTTTTTTTTTAGCTAGCTGAATGTCGTTCAATCCACTGAACAGTTCTCATTTTTTAGAGCCTCTCTCAAAGCCATCATTACACACAGTTTTCAAAGGATTGTTACCTAGAAGGGTGACAGACCAAGCTCAGAACACAAAGCCAAAGTCAATGATCTAATCCTGTTTGGGAAAGTTCTGCTCCTTGCTGGGGTCAGCTATTATTCTGATCTTGTTTTCATGTTGGCAGTTTTCTTTTGCAGCTGCTCTCATTGTGAGGAGTTAAGGGACAGCTGGTAGCAGACCAGGACTTTAAAAAAAAGGTTTTAAAATGAATCATAGAGCTCTTTTTCCTCTTATGTCACTTATTGAGCTTTGAAACTGAAGCCAGCTGATTGGAGATAATCATGGCCAGTGTTTGCATGGTGCTTTGATTTTTGATATTTTAATAAGAATTTAGATGGCTTTCCATATATTCTTGTTAGCTACCTTGTATCACACGAGCACAACAATGCCAGCTGCCAGAGAGACTCATCAAATTGACATTTTAAATATTTCTGTAAATTACTAGAACATTTTAGCTTTAACTCCTGGAGGGTAAAAGGCTATAAGATTTTATGCACAAGAGTATCTGTCCTGTTCTCTAAAGAAAATGGAACTCCAAACCCATTCCTCTTATTCTGTCTGCTCTCCTCGGTTATAAAGCTGCAGGAAGAGCCATGATTTAATCACTTTTTTTTTCTGCATGCTTAGGATAAAGAGGCACAGTAGAATTATAGCTGAGAGCAAAGACTTTGAATTCTGAAAGGCCTGGCTTTGAATTCCCAACTTCTCTATTTCCTTTGCATATGATCATAAGCAAACTCTCTCACCTCTATGAGCCTCTTTTTTTGTTGTTTTTGTTTGTTTGTTTTGAGATAGGGTCTCACTCTGTTGCCCAGGCTGGAGTGCAGTGGAGCAATCTCGACTCACTGCAACTTCTGCCTGCAGGTTCAAGCAATTCTCCCACCTCAGCCTCTTGAGTAGCTGGGATTACAGGCATGTGCCACGATACCCAGCTAATTTTTTGTATTTTTAGTAGAGACAGGGTTTTACCATATTGGCCAGGCTGGTCTCGAACTCCTGACCGCAAATGATCCACCCACTTTGGCCTCCCACAGTGCTGGGATCACAGGCATGAGCCACCACACCCAGCCTATGAGCCCCTTCTTTATCTGTCAACCTGGGTAATATCTGCCTCAAGAGGGTTGTCCTAAGGATTGAAGGAGACAATAGAAGTACAGTTGTTAGCACGGTGCCAGGAATAGGTCAGTATACAACGAATATAGTACGTCATTATGACTGAACTATTAATTTGATAGCCACAAAACAAATTCATGTGACACATTTACTTATTTGACTGCTTCTGTGGTATGCCTGAGGTGAGTGTAGGTGCGACATTCCAGAGAAGGAGAGCTGGCGCAAGGACAGTGCTCCAGAAAAAACAGTAATAGTTTCAACTGACCACAGGATCAATATGGAACAACACTGGGATGAGACTGTTAATGTAATTTAAGGCCACATTAATTGAATGTCCAAAATAAAGAAGGAAATGACCCCACTGGGTGCTATTCACACCTTATTCATGGTATTGTTTCTTTTTCTGAACGTGTCTGGGTCTAAGTACTTTGGTAATCGGATTTTATTGGGAGGGTGGTGATCAGGATGGTGAAGGATGCTGAGATGCCCACGAAGCATAATAGAAGGAACTAGAGAAAAAATGAACCAGAACCATGATGGTGTTCTTCAAACATTTGTCCCGTGGAAGGAGTTAATATCCATATAGCTCCCAAGTGCAGAACTAGGCTCAATGAATGAAAGCGATGAAGTGGTGAATTTCAGCTCAAGAGGGAAGAATTTTCAGATAATTTAGAGCTGCTCAAATATTAATGGCTTCGTGACATTTAGGTCCTTCTGCATATGCGTTATGGAAATGAGACAGGGATGCTGAGAGAGTTATCTCTCTTGGGGGAGGGACAGACCACATGGATTGAACCATCCTTTCTCAATTGACCATTTGAGTGTACACATAAAGCCTTCTCATACAAAGTTACAACATCGAAGGAGGCTGACTATTTGGCCTCCTATGATGGTGAGCTCTGAGAACTGAAATAAGAAACCTTAAAGCTAACTGCCTTACAGGCAGAATAACTGGATCATAATAGACTCATTTCTATAGTTGTACTATATTGGGAAGTATAACTTATTCCATAATGATGTGTTCAGTAAGTCATTAAGTAACAAGCGTTGTTAATCCTGTCTTTTTTTTTTTTTTTTTTTTTTGAGTCAGAGTCTCGCTCTTTCGCCCAGACCGGACTGCAGTGGCGCTATCTTGGCTCACTGCAAGCTCCACCTCCCAGGTTCACGCCATTCTCCTGCCTCAGCCTCCCAAGTAGCTGGGACTACAGGCGCCTGCCACCACACCCGGCTAATTTTTTGTATTTTTAGTAGAGACGGGGTTTCACCGTGTTAGCCAGGATGGTCTTGATCTCCTGACCTCATGATCCGCCCGCCTCGGCCTCCCAAAGTGCTGGGATTAGTTAATCGGGCCTTGAGGGACTCTGTAAATAAGTGGGTTAGGAAAGAATCTGAAATGATGGGGATAAAGTGAAAGCTGTGTGACTCAATTCTTCTTCCTCCCAAAAGAAATGGGCTCCAAGGTTAGATACATGTTTAATTGGGTAGTAGAAAGTACACTGAACTGGAAGTTCAAAAATTTAGGTTTTAGTCCTATTTCTGTTGATAACTAGACCTTGGCTAAATCAGTTACACTTTCTAGGCTTCTGTTTCATTTATAAGCCCAATGGTCTCTAAGTCCTCTTCTTTCCCTAATGTCATGATCCACAATTGATAACCTTCTACATGTAAATGCTGGATGAAGATGATTAATGTTCATTAGAGCCCATGTGTTCTTGGACATGTCATTTATCCTAAAATTTAGTTTTATATATTTTTATGTTTATTTATTATTATTATTTGAGATAGAGTCTCGCTTTTGTCGCCCAGGCTGGAGTGCGTTGGTGCAATCTCGGCTCACTGCAACCTCTGCCTCCCAGGCTCAAGTGATTCTCCTCCCTCAGCCTCCCAAGTAGCTGAGATCACAGGTGCATGCCACCATGCCCAGCTAATTTTTTGTATTTTTACTAGAGACAAGGTTTCACCATGTTGGCCAGGCTGGTCTCAAATTCCTGACCTCAGGTGATCCGCCCACCTCAGCCTTCCAGAGTGCTGGGATTACAGACGTGAGCCACCCCACCTGGCCAGTTTTATATATTTTTAAATGGCAGATAATAATCTTGAGAAGGTGAGCATGGCAGAATTTATAAAAAGTACATCAGTTTAAATTCAGACAACATATACGAAAAATTGTTATGACCTTGCCATTTAAACATGACCCATAGTATGAATTATGCTGCAGCAAAGCTCTGAATTATTACCTCAAAATAAATCAACCTGTAGGAGGATATTGATAGTTGCCTGTGGAATATCCATTCTCCCCTTCTTCATTTTATTTTATTTTATTTTTTAAAAAAGAGGCAGAGTCTCACTCTGTCATCCAGGCTGGAGTGCAGTGGTGCAATCATAGCTCGCTGCAGCTGTAGCCTACCAGGCTCAGCCTGGTAGGGTGGCAAGCCATCCTCCTGCCTCAGCCTCCTGAGTAGCTGGGACTACAGGCATGTGCCTGCCTAATTTTTGTATTTTTTCTTTTTTTTTCTTTGTATTTTTTGCCTAATTTTTTGGCTGCCTAATTTTTGTAGAGATGAGGATCCCGCTGTGTGGCCCAGGCTGGTCTTCAACCCCTGTGCTCAAGCAATCTTCCTGCCTCGGCTCCCAAAGTGTTGGGATTACAGGCATGAGCCACCGTGCCTGGCTTCCCTTTTTTTTTTTTTTTACTATGGAACACTGGTTTCATTTGGGATGGAATCTGCTCAGTTTCCACTGTGGCTAAGAAACCCTGTTTCATGGTGGCCAATGAGAGGCAAGCAGAAGTCTGCTGATGGGGACTCTGAGAAGGCTATTGATTTCCTCATAAAAAGGAATAAACATGCTAGTATACACTTTTTGCCCTTCTTCTGTCTTCCTGCCTGGAATGTGTTCATGATGCCTGGAGATGCAGGAGCATGAGGATGCACAGCAGGCGGGTAGAGAAGCTGGGTCTTTGACCACTATCTTGAGCAGCTGTGCCAGCCCCAGGCTGTATCCACTTCTTGTTATTGGGAAGGACAAAGCCCTGTTTACAGACAAGTCTCTATTCCATGCAGCTTAATGCAATCCTGACTCATAAAGTACCTCCAAACTGCTGCCCCCCAGTTGTTCCATGTCAGGTACGCTATAGTATGAACTTATTTCACTTGACACCCTCCAGAAGGTCCTACCTCTTAAAAGAACATGTAGCCATATGCATTCAGTGTTTTCAGAGAAGACACCACCACCATCACCACCATCATCATCATCATCACTCCCAACAACAACAAGAACAACAAGCAAGGAGTAAGTATTTACAATGTGTCTTAAGGAACTCTTGATTAATTGACTGACTTCAAGCAGCACTACTTAATTCAGGAACACTTACCAAGAGAAAAGAAGCCAGGGGCAGTGGCTCATGCCTGTAATCCCAACACTTTGGGAGGCCAAGGTGGGTGGATTGCTTGAGGTCAAAAGTTCAAGACCAGGCTGACCAACATGGCAAAACCCCATCGCTAATAAAAATACAAAAAAATAGCTGGGCATGGTGGCACATGCCTGTAATCCCAGCTACTCGGGGGGTGGGGCTGAGGCAGGAGAATTGCTTGAACCTGGGAGGCAGAGGTTGTAGTGAGCTGAGATCACACCACAGAATTCCAGCCTGGGTGACAGAGCAAAACTATCTCAAAAAAAAAAAAAAGTATTAACTCACTTTCTTGAATAGCCCTTTTAAGAGTTATACCTATATGTTGTGCCATAAAACTATATTTAACTGCTAAGAAGGCAAACAAAAGTATCGTTAGTCAAGTGTTTAGTTCATTTTTATTATAACATATTTCATGTTATATTTATGTTAACACTAGTTGTTTTAATGGCTATTCATTTTTTAGCATATTGGAGTCTCTTGTAACATTATGTGTATATTACATTTATGCCTATTTTATAGACATTAAGAAATAATTTTACAATTTGAGGTAACTATATAAGTTAATACTTTGCTTTTATGACATGCGGTTGGTTCTATTTATGGCTTATGTGATGCTGAGTTATTGGTCAGGATGCCACTCTGTTATAATCATTGTCCTAGTTGGAAAATAGGCTCTTCTTTGTACTAGTACACCTGTCGCAGTGTCCAGGAATGCCTGCACTCCATTCAAGGGCAGAAATAGGCATAGTTTTCTTCTTCCTGTAAGGTTTTGTCACCGTATGTCCCGGATGGACAGAATAAACTACTTTCTTGAACTCTCTCAAGTCTTTCCTCAAAATCAAGAGATTTCCTTTATCGGTGCTCTGTGTGTGTGTGTGTGTGTGTGTGTCTGCGTGTGTGTATCTTTTCACTAATCAGCCATGTTCACTTCCCAAGCACTAACACTTGCTACGGCACCTCCACTCCTGCTCACTGGATCTACTCCTCTGACTCCCTCTAAGCATGGCCACATCCCTCAAATGCAGCCAGGGGCCTCTTCTCCCTGTGACTGCATAGGCTTAGAGCTGGTTGGCTCCTCAGTTCCTCTATGGTTCCCACAAGAAATGCAGTTTCACCACGCGTTCTGTGATTTTTGTTTTTACCTTTATTTCTTTTTTTATTATTATTATTATTATACTTTAAGTTTTAGGGTACATGTGCACAATGTGCAGGTTTGTTATATATGTATCCATGTGCCATGCTGGTGTGCTGCACCCATTAACTCGTCATTTAGCATTAGGTATATCTCCTAATGCTATCCCTCCCCGCCCCCGCACGCCACAACAGTCCCCAGAGTGTGATGTTCCCCTTCCTGTGTCCATGTGTTCTCATTGTTCAATTCCCACCTATGAGTGAGAACATGCAGTGTTTGGTTTTTTGTCCTTGCAATAGTTTACTGAGAATGATGTTTTCCAGTTTCATCCATGTCCCTACAAAGGACATGAACTCATCCTTTTTTTGGCTGCATAGTATTCCATGGTGTATATGTGCCACATTTTCTTAATCCAGTCTATCGTTGTTGGACATTTGGGTTGGTTCCAAGTCTTTGCTATTGTGAATAGTGCCGCAATAAACATACGTGTGCATGTGTCTTTGTAGCAGCATGATTTATAGTCCTTTGGGTATGTACCCAGTAATGGGATGGCTGGGTCAAATGGTATTTCTAGTTCTAGATCCCTGAGGAATCGCCACACTGACTTCCACAATGGTTGAACTAGTTTACAGTCCCACCAACAGTGTAAAAGTGTTCCTATTTCTCCACATCCTCTCCAGCACCTGTTGTTTCCTGACTTTTTAATGATGGCCATTCTAACTGGTGTGAGATGGTATCTCACTGTGGTTTTGATTTGCATTTCTCTGATGGCCAGTGATGATGAGCATTTTTTCATGTGTTTTTTGGCTGCATAAATGTCTTCTTTTGAGAAGTGTCTGTTCATGTCCTTAGCCCCCTTTTTGATGGGGTTGTTTGTTTTTTTCTTGTAAATTTGTTTGAGTTCATTGTAGATTCTGGATATTAGCCCTTTGTCAGATGAGTAGGTTGCAAAAATTTTCTCCCATTCTGTAGGTTGCCTGTTCACTCTGATGGTAGTTTCTTTTGCTGTGCAGAAGCTCTTTAGTTAAATTAGATCCCATTTGTCAATTTTGGCTTTTGTTGCCATTGCTTTTGGTGTTTTAGACATGAAGTCCTTGCCCATGACTATGTCCTGAATGGTATTGCCTAGGTTTTCTTCTGGGGTTTTTATGGTTTTAGGTCTAACATGTAGTCTTTAATCCATCTTGAATTAATTTTTGTACAAGGTGTAAGGAAGGGATCCAGTTTCAGCTTTCTACAGATGGCTAGCCAGTTTTCCCAGCACCATTTATTAAATAGGGAATCCTTTTCCCATTGCTTGTTTTTGTCAGGTTTGTCGAAGATCAGATAGTTGTAGATATGCAGCATTATTTCTGAGGGCTCTGTTCTATTCCATTGATCTATGTCCCTGTTTTGGTACCAGTACCATGCTGTTTTGGTTACTATAGCCTTGTAGTATAGTTTGAAGTCAGGTAGCGTGATGTGTCCAGCTTTGTTCTTTTGGCTTAGGATTGACTTGGCGATGCGGCCTCTTTTTTTGTTCCATATGAACTTTAAAGTAGTTTTTTCCAATTGTGTGAAGAAAGTCATTGGTAGCTTGATGGGGATGGCATTGAATCTATAAATTACCTTGGGCAGTATGGTCATTTTCACGATACTGATTCTTCCAACCCATGAGCATGGAATGTTCTTCCATTTGTTTGTATCCTCTTTTATTTCATTGAGCAGTGGTTTGTAGTTCTCCTTGAAGAGGTCCTTCACGTCCCTTGTAAGTTGGATTCCTAGGTATTTTATTCTCTTTGAAGCAATTGTGAATGGGAGTTCACTCATGATTTGGCTCTCTGTTTGTCTGTTATTGGTGTACAAGAATGCTTGTGATTTTTGTACATTGGTTTTGTATCCTGAGACTTTGCTGAAGTTGCTTATCAGCTTAAGGAGATTTTGGGCTGAGACAATGGGGTTTTCTAAATATACAATTATGTCATCTGCAAACAGGGACAATCTGACTTCCTCTTTTCCTAATTGAATACCCTTTATTTCCTTCTCCTGCCTGATTGCCCTGGCCAGAACTTCCAACACTATGTTGAATAGGAGTGGTGAGAGAGGGCATCCCTGTCTTGTGCCAGTTTTCAAAGGGAATGCTTCCAGTTTTTGCCCATTCAGTATGATATTGGCTGTGGGTTTGTCATAGATAGCTCTTATTATTTTGAGATACGTTCTGTGATTTTTTTTTAACTTTCTGAGGATTTGGGAGGCCCCGTTATGGAACAGCACAACATCTCCTCTTTCCCTTTCTTCCTCTCTCTCTTTTTCTCTCCCCTTCTCTCTGTGGTATTTTTAATATATAGTGGATGAGCCAGTTCCTGGCTCGTAACTCCCATAGCCCTTGTTACAGTCTTTTGTTATAATCTTGGGGGGCACTTTAGGCCTCAGAATTAGGCCTCAGAAAATAGAATCTTTCTCTGACTTTCCCCCACCCTTCTTTCTTTCCCCAAGACAGGAATCTTCCCCTACTTTTCCATTTTGGAGCTGACCATAAATTCCCTGAGCTACCTTGTCTGATTGTAGGCCATAAGACCCCCATTTCAGAAGGGGTCCTGCCCCATAACGTGGAGGAAGGAGCACTGCACCGAGAAGCCAAGGAGAACCTGGACAGACAGGCCTTGCTGGGTCTCCCCACTCAGTCTATTAGCATTAGATCATATCCTTTTGTCCAAACACATTTCTACATGGTTGTCAATCATGCCTATCCAAGGACGTCTCCATAAAAGGCCCAAGAGGACAGCATTTGGGGAGCTTCCGAATGGCTGAGCACATGAGATTCCTAGAGGGTGGAGCGCCTGTGGAAGCCCTGCACCCTTCCCCCCATGCCTCACTCTACACGTCTCTCCATCTGTATCCTTTGTAATATCCTTTATAACAAACTGGTCAATGTGTTTCCCTGAGTTCTGTGAGCTACTCTAGCAAATTAACCCAACCCAAAGGGTGGTTGTAGCAACCCCAAATTGAAGCCGGTCTGTCAGAACTTCTGGAGGCCCTGACATGTGACTGGTATCTGGGAGCAGGGGTGATCTTGGGGACTGAGCGCTCAACCTGTGGGATCTGACACTATCTCCAGATAGATAGTGTCAAAATTGAATTGGGGCACCAGGTTGGTGTCTGCTGCAGAACTGATTGCTTGTTTGGTGGTGGGGAGAAACTCCCATACATTTGATCACAGAAATCTTGTGTGTTGATTGTTGTAAGAGAATAGGAAAAAGCACACTGAGTGTTATTTTATCCACACTTAGACCCTCCCTCTGGATTTACCCAGGAGCTTCTTGTAATATAACAAGCCAAGCCCAGCTTCTGTAGACTCAGCTTTTACCTTAGGCAGGATGGTATTTTCCTAACACAGGCAAAGCTCTCCCTGGCAGGAATTCTTGTTATAATCATCATACACAAAAGGCATTTGCCCACATATTTCCATGAATAATCAAAGAAAGTTCTGCCTTCACAGAATCATTTCATGATCTCGTACTTTGATTTTAGAAGTGACAGTACAGTGAGGGTCTGGACTTTCCTCAGCTTGTGATGATCACAGACACTAACAGAGTAAATCCGGATGAAGCCAGGTCCTTGAGACCCACAGCACATCTGGTATATTCACTCCTGTCACACTCACATGTTCGGTGCTCCCACTTTCACACATGCCACATGGGGAGCATAGAAAGCACCCAGCACTAAAATCATTTCCAGTTTTAAAATCACTATGAGAAGTAAGAGGTGACAACCCATGTGAGTGGACCAGGCCTTTCTTTGAGCCCCCTTAAGTGAAAGTTATCTTAGAAAGGGCCCAGGGAAGACAGGGGGCCTGGAGAATGAAAGAATGGCCAGGTTAACAAGCACATGTGAGTACAGGGTGTGCATTTAGCTCAGCTGATGAAGCAAGAGATTAAAACAGACATGGAACTTGTTGAAAATTTTGCCAACAATTGGGCAAAGGATTTCTTTTACAATGGACCTTTTGACTCTCTTTTAAAGAAAAATAACAGCTGACAATGGTTTAATATTACTAATATAACAGGACTATTTTTTTCTGTCATTTACATTCAAATGAAAGCCATTCACCAATCTTCCAACCTTTTGAGAATACCCTGTCGTGTAATATCCAAATGAAATGGTAAGTATCTAGTCCCCAACCCAAATATTATGAGAAGCCCTGCCTCCTTCCAGGTTTCTGAGGATTCCTGGGAAGGTGTGCATGAGTGCATGCATGTGCTTGTGTGTGTGTGTACGTGTGTGTGAGTGTGTTTGTGCTTGTGTGCCTGTGTGTGTGGTGGATGTCACAGCAGAGGAGCTAAGTGTGCAGAAGGCATGGTGGCTTCTGTTCGTCAAGTCACCTCCCCCTCTGAATGGTTCTGCTTAATTCCTGTTTCTCATCTTGCCCTGCAGCTATTGTTCTTCTACCACTTCACCTTTCCTTCATTCTCCAAAGCACCATTAACATTAGACAACTGCATGTTTTAACCTTTCCTGAAAGTCAGGGGTAATGGAGAGGGGCACTGCTTGGAAAACAACTTCAAGCTGGACATCAGGTCTTGCCATCCTCCAAGTCCTTCAGCCAACTCTCCAGCACAGGAAATTTACATTACTGTCTTTCCTTTTAGGCCCTGGCCTGCTGCTGTGCTCCTAGGGCCAACTTTCCTCTCTACCTTCATTCCTCTGTATCATCTTCTTGGAGTCCCCAGGGTTCCTGTACCTTTCTCCTTCACCAGCAGTGACTCAAAAACTCTCTATACAGAAGGAGGAGCTCAGCGAGAACAGCCTGATTGGAAACTGGGGCTAGAGGTCTTATCTCAAAGTCTGCTTTGCTTTGAAGCACACTGTTTTTACTGAGATTGTATGCTACTTGGATTGGGTGGGGGTTCCCATGGAGGCTACAGGAAAGAGCTTAAGCCACTTCCATTGATACAACCACCCCTCATTTTAGCATTGCAACTCCACCATCTCTCTACTTTACCTACAGAACAATTTCGTTATCTGCCAGAATCTCCTCTTTCCAGAATATGCCTTGGAGAGATCACCTTCTATAATCAAAAGACCCTTCTAGGTATTTTTCAAGCAAGAGAGCAGACTTGTTTCTTCCACCTTACAGAATATGAAAGCAACTTCAGACATTTCTTTTTAAAATAGCAATTGGGCCAGGCAGGGTGGCTTACGCCTGTAATCCCAGCATTTTGGGAGGCCAAGGCAGGCGGATCACTTGAGGTCAGGAATTTGAGACCAGCCTGGCCAATGTGGTGAAATCTTGTCTCAACTAAAAGTACAAAAATTAAGCTGGGTGTGGTGGCATGCGCCTGTAATCCCAGCTACTTGGGAGGCTGAGGCAGGAGAATCGCTTGAACCTGGGAGGCAGAGGTTGCAGTGAGCCAAGATGGCGCCACTGCACTCCAGCCTGGGCGACAGAGCAAAACTCTGTCTCAAAAAATAAATAAATAAAAAATTTAAAAAACTAAATATAATAAAATAGCACTTGATCCTTTTCTGTAAAACTTGTAAAATATGTGAGACAAAGTAGCAAACATAAGAGGCCATATTTGTTCATTTCTTCCTGGCAACACAATTTCAAAAAGTCACTGACTCTGTGGGACATGCAGCTCTCTGGAAAGATGCTTTGAAGACAAAACAGGAGAGAGCATATAGGCCCCCCACGTCTCTTGACTGAGTCACTATACTCCTTAAAAGATAAATGACCTGGTCCTTGCCTTCTCCTATACATAAGATAATGTCAGGTGGGGTTAGTGATTATGCCTCTGTAATTTTTAACCAGATGTACTCTTACACCCAAACCTTGATGTGATTCTGCTTTAATGTAGCTTCTGAGGAAGTTTGATGTGATTTTGCATGTACTGAACCCCCATCACCTGTATATAAGCAGTGAGATGAAAAACTGTGCCAGAGCCGAGACTGCTCCCAGGCTCTAGACCTTGGTCCACAGGAAGACTTCTAAATAAAGCTAGCTTTAATTCTTTAAAAGTCCGATGGTTGGCTGGGCACGGTGGCTCACGCCTGTAATCCCAGTACTTTGATAGGCCAAGGCGGGCGGATTGCCTGAGCTCAGGAGTTCGAGACCGGCCTGGGCAACACGGTGAAACCCCATCTCTACTAAAAATACAAAAATTAGCCGGGCGTGGTGGCACGTGCCTGTAGTCCCAGCTACTCAGGAGGCTGAGGCAGGAGAATTGCTTGAACTCTGGAGTCGGAGGTTGCAGTGAGCCGAGATCATGCCACTGAACTCCAGCCTGGCCACAGAGCAAGACTCCATCTAAAAAACAAAAAAAGCCTGATGCTTTTCCTTTAGTCAACAAATGAAATGAAAATTATTAGTATTCAAAGAGGGTTGGGTCTTCACTCTGTTTTTAGGATGTTATCAAGTTTTACAATGGGAAAGAAGTCCCAAAATCATAGAATTTAGGCGACCTTAGCAATTGTAGCTTACCTCGCTCATTTGTGGTTCAGAGAATTGGAGCCCAAAGCAGTTTTGTGGTAGGTCCAAGGTCACTGGCAAGCCCCTCGGTGGAGAGCTAGCACTAAAGTCTCCTCAGGACAGCCATAGCCAGGCTGAGAATAGTTTAATGGAGAAATGATCTAATTAGGTGGTTCACCTGGCTTGTCAAATACAACGAATGTGGCACAGAATTCTTAGAAACAGGACTTAAAAGTTTAAAGCATATACAAATGACATGCTTAGGCATGCAAAAATATGTGTATACATATTGATTGTGAAACTTATCTGCCAATAGAGAAATTTATGTCGTGCTGTCAAAAAATAGCGCTTCCTTTAGTGCAGTTCACACTACAATTCAAACTGTTCCAGAAAAATGCGAGTAAAATCTCATGCAAATAAAAAACGTTGAGTCCTGGAGTCCCATCCAGACTTCAGTGTTTTTTGTTATTTGTTTTGGTTTGTTTGAAATAGGGTCTCGCTCTGTTGCCCATGCCCAGGATCGGGTGCCGTGGTACAATCACAGCTCACTGCAGCCTTGACCTCCCAGGATCAAGTGCTCCTCCCACCTCAGCCTCCCAAGTAGCTGGGACTACAGGCATGTGCTACCATGCCTGGACAGACTTCAATGTTGAGCCTATTTTTTCCCCTGAATAATTGCCTATAGGCAAGGACACTTGGTGATGTATAACTCTTAGGGCACTGCTCTCTGTCCTAAAGCACACTTAAATATTTTTTTCTGATTATAAAAAGAGTATATATTCATTTCATTGTAGAAATTTTGAAAACCACAGAAAACATAAAGAAAACAAAAACTACCTATAATTCCATCATTAGAGGTAACCACAGATTACATTTGGTTTTAGCATATTTCCCTAAGACATTTTTCTTTGCATTATAAATAACATAGCATATTTATACTTTTTTCCATAAGGGGGTTACCATGTATACTATACACATTGTTTTGTAGCCTGCTCTTTTAAGCACCACAGCATATCTCCCTGTAATTAAATATTCTTCAGAAATGGGTTTTAAAGATACTATTATTTAAAAAATGATTCCTTCCTAAAGAAGTACACACTAAGGCTAAGTTCATTTACTGAGCCCTTGAACTACTCATGATGACCTTTGAGAGATCACTCAAGGTCAAGCCCAAGCCCTCTTTAACATGGCTTCAGGACCTACTTCCCGGGCTTCTTTACTCCTCATTGCTCCATCCACGCTCAAACCCTAAGTGCCACAGATACCAGAATGAATTCCTGGGATAAAGCAGTTGGTCATTCAGCCAGTCCATCTGTCTGTCTGCCCTCCTTCCTTCCCTCGAGGTCTGAAAACCTGCCCTGGTCTCTCTCTGGAAAGCTCTCTCTTATTGCAGCTGCCTTACTCCTTACTCATCTTTTAGCTGTTAGCCTGGACTTCCCTCCTCAGGAAGCCTTCCCGGATCCCTCATGACCAGGTCAGGTGTCCCTTTCCTAGGTCCCCACAGCCTCCTCACTTCCCTATTCATAGCAGACACAGAAGGCAGACAAGAAAACTTGCTAGGACAGCGATGATAACTGCCTAGTGTGTTCACAAAGTTGTATCCCCAGAACTGACAACAGTATGTATCACATATTATATGTTTATTTATTAGCTTATTGTTTATGTTATGTATTTCTCTATGAGAATAAAAGCACCATGAGTAGGGGTCTTGTCCGTCTTATTAGCTACTGAATCTGACCCCGGTACCTAGAATTCTGTTAACACTTTAAAGTATACTATTAGTATTAGTCTGTTCTCACTGCTATAAATAAATACCTGAGACTAGGTAATTTATAAAGAAAAGAGGTTTAATTGGCTCATGGTTCTGCAGGCTGTACAGAAAGCATGATGCTGGCATCTGCTTGGCTTCCAGGGAGGCCTCAGGAAACTTACAATCACAGTGGAAGGGAAAGAGGAAGCAGGTGGCCAGAGTAGGAGCAAGAGGGAAGAAGGAAGGTGCTACACTCTTTTAAAAACAACCAGATCTCGTGAGAACTCACTCACTGTCACAAGCACAGCACCAAGAAGATGGTGCTAAATGATTCATGAGAAACCACCCCCATAATCCAATCACCTCCCACCAGGCCTCACTTCCCACACTGGGGATTACAGTTCTACATAAGATTTGGGTGGTGACACAGATTGAAACCATATCACCATTCCATATTTTTTCTGTTTGTGGTTGTACATATATATGTGTGTATGTATTGTTTTTTACAGAAATTAGATAACTTTGCATACATTTTTTGTAACCTGCTTTTTTCACTCATCTATATATTGTAAATATAATTTCATGTTAGTAAAATCTTCTATAAATATTTCTTTCTATCCATCTTCCATTGTTGGACCTTTAAATTATTTTCTGTCATAAACTTTAAAATAAATCCTAACCATTTAGAAGAAACATCAGTACAGCCTATGAGCAGAAGGGAGCCTTTCTATTTGATGCATACACACGTGGGGATTACAAGGTGGCACAAGAGAGCTTTCCTTGCCCCCAGTCTTCTTGGTGTTCTGGAACCCGCCCCCTCAGATGGGGTCTGGAAGTAGGTCTGACCTGGCCTCCTTTCTTCCTCTTCTACCTTCTAGCTTTTTACTGCTCAGCTTGTAAGATGCTTAATTTCCTCTGGTTTATTCTGAAATGGAGCTGGGGAAGGGAAAAAGGAAAGTGGCCTTTACCTCCCTCCCGCCAATGGTTCAGCCTCAGAGAGGAGGATTACATGTTTCTTCTCTATTGTATGTCCAGCCACACAATTTTTACAGAGCAGTAGCCCCAAATATCTGTCCTTGCCTGTTTGGGAAATGGTACTTCATTCAGTTTGCAAGCATTCAAAGAGCTTTTCTTTTCTAATCAAAATGCTCTGAACCACCATTTAGCTAAAGCTTTGCATCTATTTTCAATTATAGTTTTAGGAGAATATTCTAAAAGAGTAAGTTCTGGCTTAAAGATTATATGCATTTTTATTTATTTTGTTTTAATGAGAACAATTTTTATTTTTTAAATTTTGTGTGTACACAGTAGGTGTATATGGAGTACATGAGATGTTTTGACACAAGCATGCAATGTGAAATCAGCACATCATGGAGAATGGGGTATCCATCCCCCAAGCATTTATCCCTTGAGTTACAAACAACCTAATTATACTCTAAGTTATTTTAAAATGTACAATTAAGCTATTATTGACTACAGTCACCCTACTGCGCTATCTAATAGTAGGTCTTATTCATTCTTTCTAACTATTTATTTGTACCTATTAACCATACCCAACTCCCTTCCAGCCCCCACTCCCCTTCCCAGCCTCTGGTAACAATCCTGCTACTCTCTAGTCCATGAGTTTAATTGTTCTGATTTTTAGATCCCACAAATAAGTGAGAACATGTGATGTTGGTCTTTCTGTGACTGGCTTATTTCATTTAACATAATGATCTTCAGTTCCATCTATGTTGTTGCAAATGACTGAGTCTCACTCTTTTTTATGGCTGAATAGTACTCCATTGTGTATATGTACCACATTTTCTTTATCCATTCATCTCTCAGTGGACACTTAGTTTGCTTCCAAATCTTAGCTATTGTAAACAGTGCTGCAACAAACATAGTAGTGCAGATATTTCACTAATATACTGATATTCTTTCTTTTGAGTATGTACCCAGCAGTAGGATTGGTGGATCATAATGGTAGCTCATCTTTTAGTTTTTTGAGGAACTTCCAAATTGTTCTTCATAGTAGTTATACAAATTTACATTTCCGCTAAGAGTGTACAGGGATCCCTTTTCTCCCTGTCCTCACCAGCATTTGTTACTGCCTATCTTTTGGATAAAAGCCACTTTAGCTGATATCTCATTGCTATCAATGATGATATCTCATTGTAGTTTTGATTTGCATTTCTCTAATGATCAACGATATTGAGCAGCTTTTCTTTTTTATTTATTTATTTATTTATTTTATTTGTGAGACAGAATTTTGCTCTTGTTGCTCAGGCTGGAGTGCAATGGCATAATCTGAGCTCACCACAACCTCCACCTCCCGTGTTCAAGTGGTTCTCCTGCCTCAGCCTCCCGAGTAGCTGGGATTACAGGCATGCATTACCACGCCCAGCTAATTTTTTTTTTTTTTTTTATTTTTACTAGAGACAGGGTTTCTCCATGTTGGTCAGGCTGGTCTTGAACTCCCGACCTCAGGTGATCCACCCACCTCGGCCTCCCAAAGTGCTGGGATTACAGGCATATGCCCAGCCTTGAGAAGCTTTTCATATGCCTGTTTGCCATTTGTATGTCTTCTTTTGAGAAATGTCTATTCAAATCTTTTGTCCATCTTTTGATCAGATTGTTAGATTTTTTTTCCTATAGGGTTGTTTGAGCTCTTTGTATATTGTGGTTATTAACCCCTTGTCAGATGGGTGGTTATATACCTTTTTTTTTTTTGAGACGGGCTTTCACTCTGTTATCCAGGCTAGAGTGCAGTGGCACGATCTCAATTCACTGCAACCTCTGTCTCCTGGGTTCAAAGGATTTCCAGCTAATTTTTGTATTTTTAGTAGAGAAGGGGTTTCACCATATTGGCCAGGCTTGTCTGGGACTCCTGACCTCAAGTGATATGCCCACCTCGGCCTCCCAAAGTGCTGGGATTATAGGCATGAGCCACCACGCCCAGCTGTTATATGCATTGTTAAGTCTGTTGAATACATACTGTCAAATTGCCTTCCATGAAAATTGCAGCAAATTACATTCCCACCAGTGGTGTACAATAATGCCTCCCAACACCAGGGATAATCATGTTTTTGGTAGGCAATTTGTGGTATCTCATTTCATTAATGTGCATTTCCCTAACCCATATGTTTTTAGGTAATAGATAAAAAGGGGTATCTCGTTGTTGCCTTAATTTGCATTTTTCTAAAGTTTATTTCTTTTAAAAAGTAATAATTTCAAAGGACATTTTTCTTTTTAGTAAACCGACAGAATTTAAAAATTTTCCTCTATTAATTCTGAGATCACCTGAGACAAGGAGACACCAGAGTTTTTAAGTCACATCTCACAACCACACACTACAGGCAGTGGAGCTGAAAAGAAAGTACTCATCTAAGCAAACTTACTGTTTTACAGATTTAAAAACATAAGGCTGGGTTCGGTAGCTCATGCCTGTAATCCCAGCACTTTGGGAGGCCAAGGCGGGCGGATCACCTGATGTCAGGAGTTCAAGACCAGCCTGGCCAACATGGAGAAACCTTGTCTCTACTAAAAAATGCAAAATTAGCCAGGCATGGTGGCGCATGCCTGTAATCCTAGCTACTCGGGAGGCTGAGGCAGGAGAATTGCTTGAACCTGGGAGGCGGAGGTTGCAGTGAGCCAAGATCATGCTATTGCACTCCAGCCTGGGCAAAAAGAGCAAAACTCTTGTCTCAGAAAAATAATAATAAAATAAAAATTAAAAAGTTAAAATAGGTCAGGCGTGGTGGCACACGCCTGTAATCCCAGAACTTTGGGAGGCCAAGGTGGGCAGATTATGAGGTCAAGAGATCGAGACCATCCTTGCCAACATGGTGAAACCCCGTCTCTACTAAAAATACAAAAATTTGCTGGGCGTGGTGGTGCATGCCTGTAATCCCAGCTACTCAGGAGGCTGAGGCAAGAGCATCACTTGAACCCAGGAGGCGGAAGTTGCAGTGAGCTGAGATTATGCCACCACACTCCAGCCTGGTGACAGAGTGAGACTCCATCTCAAAAAATAAATAAATAAATAAATATGAAGCCCAGTGGTTAAAGAAAAATGTATCTAATGAAAGCTGTGATAGTTTAATCAAACACAAAGTGAGGTTATTTTGTAGTTGTAAAAATTTCTGTGTATTTCAATTTAAACAATATTATGTAGCATGTACTGTACTTGGAAAAAGTTACTCAACAAGGTGCAGCAAGAAAACACAAAGATAAAACTCCTTTCAAGGACTCTATGTACAGAAGTAAGGGAGTAGTATCAACAAAGTGCTTGATGAAAAGCAAAGGGTTAACAGTGAAAATGTATAGAATGAAACTAAATTAATGAGGACAGTTGATGACATAGTCAAATTTATAGAAACTTGTCAGCACATAATGGAAAATAATTTTTTTTTTTTTTTTTTTTTTGAGACAGAGTCTCACTCCGTTGCCCAGGTTGGAGTGCAGTGGCGCGACTGTGGCTCACTGCAACCTCTGCCTCCCAGGTTCAAGCAATTCTCCTGCCTCAGCCTCCCAAGTAGCTGGGATTACAGGCATGCGCCACCACACCCAGCTAATTTTGTATATTTAGTAGAGACGGGGTTTCACCATGTTGGCCAGCCTGATCTCAAACTCCTGACCTCAGGTGATCTGCCTGCCTCGGCCTCCCAAAGTGCTAGGATTACAGGTGTGAGCCACTGTGCCTGGCAGGAAAATAATTTTTTAAAACTATTTTAGGGGTGATTTTTTTAAATATTATTCTGGTTGGGAAAAAGAACTTCACATATGACCACAGTCGTATGTATCTCCCATTAATCTGAATGGGGTTGTACAACAGCAGTTTCAGAAGATTGTGCTATCCGATGCCTCTATGTGGAGTAAGAATAGTCTATTCAATCAACAAGCACTCACTTAATCTAAACCTGGTGCTATGAAGGATCTACTAAGATCAAAGACAAGGTCTTTCTGTCCTGGTAGAGTTTAGCCTAATGGACGAGAAAGACAAAGAAATAACACGAAACAGTATGATAAGAGCCACGATCATCCCGTCTGAACCATTGTTGATCAGTCCCTGGGAGTTGTCAGCTCCAGGAAAGCTAGAAACAGGACAGACTGAGGTCAGATGCCAGAGACAGCAGGACCAAGATGCCAAAGCCTTGCCCAGAAGCACAGCACTGGTGTGGAGCTGAGGTCAGATAGCTGCCACGACGCTGGGGCCAGGCGGCTGGCTGGAAAGTGGAACCAGAGCAAGCCTAGGGGACACATCTGAAGTCAGAAATGGCAGGGGATGGGGGAGAGGAAGGGCAAGGAGATGGGAAGCCTAAAGCAGGAGGCCAGCGAGAGTTTGTGGGAAGAACATTCTGTTGTGTGGGGACTTTCTCAAGGCCCTATTGACCAACCCCAGGAAACAATCCACTGCTGAATTAAGGGCTATACTCTCTGACCAAGTATCTAACTGTAGGGGTGGTATAAAGTGGTCGGGGAGTCATCAACCTGAATTTTTGAGGCTTCAAAGAAGAAGTAGCAGAGAATGTGGTCTGGTCTGTTTGAAGGGTGGAAGATGGAAATGGTGCAGGATGAGGCTGGTAAATTGGTACCAACAACCAACATTCATTGAGCACTTTCTCTGGGACAGGCCAAGTGTGAAGGGCTTCACACTCACGACCTTATTTAAGCCCCACAACAACCTTGTAGGATAAACTCTATTATTAGCCACACTTCACAGATTAAGAAACTGAGAAACTTTGCAGATTAGAGAGTTTGCATAATTTCTCTAAGGTTTCACACCATAATGTGAGTTCTAACTCTAGAACTCTATTATTAACTACTAAATATGCTCTGCGGGGCATGACTATAAAGAGACTTTCTCAGACTAAAAGTTCTGCACGCTCTCTTTTAGGCATAGTGATGCCTGTTTGGAAGTATAGCTTAATGTCATCAGCATAAACTTTAGAGTCTTTGGATCTGGGTTCAAATCACAGTCCTATGACTTGGTGAGACTCCTTGTTCAAGGTAATTTTCTTAGGCATCATTTTCCTGTTCTGAATTAAGAATAATAACAATGTCTTTTTGATGAAATGTTGTGAGACTTAAATACGACAATGTACATGAAAGCGTCGGTTGACTACAAAGCTAAACGTAAATGTTAACTGTTATGCGTTCTACTGTATTTTATATAAACCCTCAAGGCAGCCATGAAGCAGAGTGATATGAGAGCCATCTGGAGACTATTTTGATGATCCAGATGAAGGATGATGACAAGGGCCTACGCCAAGGCAGTGGCAGTGAGGGTGGAGAGAAAGGACATATTTAAAGGATATTTAGGACGCTTTACAAAACAGAACCTAATGACAGATTGGATATAGAGAGAGAGAGGAAAGGGGGTCAGAATGATTCAGAGTTTTATGTTGAGTAATCGGGTGAATGGTGATGTCATTAATTAAGGAAGAAGAGTAGGCAGGATAATACGTTCTATTTCAGGAATATTGTGACGAGGTGTCTATGAGACATCCAGTAAGCGGAGATGTGAAATGTGAGTGGGACTATGAGGGGGGTGCTCAGAAAAGAGATGTGCCATAGATTCAGATTTGGACATCACTGGGTATTTGAGACTAAACCTCTGACAGTAGATGTGATGTCCAGGTAAGACATGAAGCAATGGTTTGTAGCCCTTTAAAGCCAAGGAACCTTTCCACTCACACACAAAAATAAATGCTTATGCTAAAAACCAGTTTGCAAAACAGCTCAGAATGAAGCTTTTCTGGTTAAATCCAGAGTGAATTGCCTGGAGCCCACTTCTTGAGATAGCCTCTGAACAGGTTTAACTGAGCCCAGTTTGAGAACCACCTACATGGAGAAGAAAAGAGGGTGAGTTAACCACTAAATGGAGTCTGAAAGAAAGCAGCTTATGCAAAATCAGACTGGAATTTTAGTTTTAGATTTTTTGTGAAAAGCTTTTTTGGAACTTTAATGATTTTGGAAGCTTCACCCAGTTATTTGCAGTACTAACACTCATGCTGACCTGCTCTTACAGATGTTTGACCCTGTGTTTCAATGTCTGAGTGTACCCACTAGAAGCTGCAGAGCCATTCACATAAGGATAGCTGGCTGAGTTTCCAAGTCTCTCTTTCCAAGTTCATGCACATTAGTTTTCCTCCTTATCAGCAGAGGCTTGTCTTGTACACATCTGCTGGGTCATTCATGCTGAGATCACCATGTTTGTCCCAATTACCATGATTCTTATGTGATCTCTAAACCAGATAAATGCTTATCCACTCAAGCAGTTGTTTAATAAAAGTTATCTTAAATATTTAACTGTAAACTTTTTAAGAAGTCGAATTGGTGAAAACTTTTCTCCAAATTAAATCAGTTGAGTCTGCTTATTATTTCAACACCATCGAGGGTTTGATGCTAAATCCACTACCGGTATTTTGATTTGATTATTAAATCAGAAACACCTAATCATATGATAAGGAAAGATAATAGGAGCAAGAAAAAGGAGAGCAGAGGGAGGCCAAAAGAAAGAAGCAAGGACATCGGGTGATTATATTAAGAGCTAGTTTAAAAACAAAAACAATAGCACTCTAACATATCAGTGATCTAACACAATAAAAATTTATCTCTCAAAGTTCAACGTTGTGGGTATTTATGATTGGCATGTGATGGTTCATTTTGTGACGTGGGTACCCTTTTAGAGCCTCTACTTCTTTGCCTGGATCCTTTGCCACTCAGCAAGTGGATTGTGGACGAGAATACTACAAGGGAGAGGTTTCTATGGGCCAGGCTGAAGGTGGGCGCATCACTTCTGTGCATGTTCCCTCGGCCAGAATGAGCTACAGAGCCATGCTTATCTGCAAGGGGAGTTGAGAAGTATCATCTAGCCGTGCCCCCAGAGCTAAATGGAAGTGGAGAAAGTGAGCAGCAGCTAATCTTTGGTACAGATGAAACAAAAAGTGCCTGTGCACAGGGTTTTGTAAAAATTAGGAAAAATGAATCCCTGGTACACAAAAATTTTCAGCCTGGGATTCTTCTTATACGGAAACATTAGTCCCAAGGTCTGAGAGAGGTGCATGTTGAAAACTCCCAACCCTGTCACAAATATCAGTTAATTCCTAGATAGGAGGGCATTACTATGTTTTTCAGATGTACCAAAGAAAATGTTCATCGATTTTATAGATAAAATCCAATTCTTAAAACATTAAGAAAACATTTTATTTCAAATAATAAAATAAAATATATTTTTATTTGACGCAACTGAGCATTATTATATAAACTTTTCCTTTACAAACTTATAAAAACTTGTTCACATTCTTACCCCAAAAAAAGTTTTCAAAAAGCTAAACACTTACCCACTGAGTCATAGAATAATTGGAATTCTGACAGGAAGATAACTGTAAAGCAGTTCTTTAAAGAGGAGCAGCACTCTGCTTTATTTAAACCCCACAAAGTAGGTAAGCATTTTGTGGGTCGTGGATTTTCTAATTCAAGGTGTTATGCAATATGCAGCTGGGCTTTGAATGGCTTCCTCCTTTGTTCTTCTTGCACGCACATGCCATTTGGTGACATCCTGAGGTCTGGGAGGCTATTGGATTAGACCTTCTGAAAAGGACAGGTTATTCTATGCCATGTATAAGAAAAAGCTTTGATGATTCACAAAATTAAAGCTTTTTACTTCCCAGCAGGGGAGATTTCCCAGCCAATATGTTGAAAGGAAAGTGGCTGTATTAAAACTTCCTCCCTGATAGAACCAGAGATCCCAGCTGGCTTTCGCAGGAGGGACAGAGCATTATGATGATGTTGATTAGACAACTTTTAAACAGCACCAGTAGACAAAGACATTTTCAGCCTCCAGAAAAGAAATGGAATGAGTGCCAAGTCTGCATTTTATGGAGAGTATAAGGCTTGTTCCAGTAAATGTTTTCTCATTATAAAGTAATGCTTGAGGAAGCACACATCAGCTTCATGCCCCTTCATGATTTGTCCTATACCACTGGTTCAACCCACTGAGGGATGTCTGATAAGAAAAACTTTGCCTGAAAAAAAATTTTTGCCTTAGAAAACATAGGTTAATTGTATTTGACTTAGCTGCGAGTAACAGTAGGGTCTTCCATCTCTTTCTTGTCACCTTTTTAATTGCACTCAGTGTTTTTGCTTCTTCTGCTTGAAGAGAGCACTGAAACAATGTGAATTGGTTTGTAATCAGCATCAGACTTGATTACTTAGTAATTTGTAAAGAGCTTTAAACTCAGTAAAAGAAGTTCTTGGTGGATGTTTCCTTTTGGGGGCGTATCAAAAGAAAGTTGTCGGGCCGGGCGTGGTGGCTCACGCTTGTAATCCCAGCACTTTGGGAGGCCGAGGCGGGCGGATCATGAGGTCAGGAGATCGAGACCACGGTGAAACCCCGTCTCTACTAAAAACACAAAAAATTAGCCGGGCGTGGTGGCGGGCGCCTGTAGTCCCAGCTACTCGGAGAGGCTGAGGCAGGAGAATGGCGTGAACCCGGGAAGCGGAGCTTGCAGTGAGCAGAGATTGCGCCACTGCACTCCAGTCAGGGTGACAGAGCGAGACTCCGTCTCAAAAAAAAAAAAAAAAAAAAAAAGAAAGTTGTCTTTTTCTTTTCTTCCCCATTTTATACAGATTTTTTAATGCGAGAATTCTATCCTTAATGTATCTTGATCTTTAATCATTCTGATTAGACAGCCATTGCAAAAAATCCATAAAACAAGCAGTTCTCCAATTGTGCCTGCAGCATGGTATTTTACGGAGTATGTTATGTAGAACACCATGGTTCCCGAGGTAATTATAGGTGCTATGAGAATGCAGAATGTATTCATTAATAACAGAATTAATTATTCCAGAATTTATTATATGACTCACACATAATAGAAAAGTCACCCTGTTTCAATTCTCTTTGAATCCTTTTGTCAAGGAGAAAGTTTCAACTTAATGACATTTTTCCAAGTACTTCTTTTTGATGAGACAAGTTTCAGGCTGAGCGTCATCAGCAGACAATTTTATCTACCTCGAACTTAATTACATTTTATTCTCCTTACTTTTATTTTTATTTTTCATCTATGTATAGCAGGTGAAACAGATTGCCCAGTTATCAAATGATATACAGTTTTCTTTTAAAATAGTTATAATGCTTAAAAGGGAGTCAATTTAAAGGAAAATATTAAATGGTAAGAGTAAGTGGTTTATAGAACTCAACAATGACGCTATCAGATCCTGGACTTTTATTTGATGAGAGACTTTTTTTTATTACCGTTTCAATCTCTTTACTGGTTATTGATCTGTTTATATATTCTCTCTCTCTGTATTTTTTTTTTTTTTTTTTTTTGGAGACAGAGTTTCACTCTTGTTGCCCAGGCTGGAGTGCAATGGCACAATCTCAGCTCACTGCAACCTCTGCCTCCCGGATCCAAGCAATTCTCCTGCCTCAGCCTCCTGAGTAGCTGGGATTACAGGCATGCTCCACCACACCGGCTAATTTTGTATTTTTAGATGAGATGAGCTTTCACCATGTTGGTCAGGCTGATCTTGAACTCTTGACCTCAAGTGATCCACTCACCTCGTCCTACCAAAGTGCTGGGATTACAGGCGTGAGCCACTGCACCCGGCCATATGTTTTATTTCTTCATAATTCAGTCTTGGTAGGTTATACGTGTTGAGGAATTTATCCATTTCTTCTAGCTTATCCAATTGTTGGCATATAATTTGTTCGGAGTAATCTCTTATGATCCTTGGTATTTCTATGGTATCAGTTGTAATATCCCCTCTTTCATTTATTTAGAGAAAGTCTTCTTTAAAGAGAGATTCTTTCTCTTTTTTTCTTAGTCTAGTTAAAGTTTTGTCAATTTTGTTTATCTCTTCAAAAAACAAACTCAATTTCATATAAAGAAGAAAATCTAAAGAACTAATACTTAATGTTTCTCAAACTCTTTCAAAAAATTGAAGAAGAGGGAATACTTCAAACTCATTTTGCAGGGCCAGCATTACCCTGATACCAAAGCCAGCAAGGACACTATAAGGAAAGAAAATTATAGGCCAATGTTCTTGATAAACATAGATGCAAAAATTCTCAACAAAATACTAGCAAACTGAGCTCAACAGTGCATCATAAGAATCATTCACTATAATCAAATGGGATTTATCCCGGGGATGCAGGAATGGTTCAACATACACAAATCAACAAATGTGATACATCATATTTAAAGAATTAAGGACAAAAATCATATGATTATCACAATAGGTTAAGAAAAAACATTGGACAAAATTCAACATTCTTTCATAATATAAACTCTCAACAAATTAGATATAGAAAGAATGTACCCCAATACAATAAAGGCCATATGTGACAAACTCACAGCTAACATCACACTCAGTGGTGAAAAGTTGAAAGCTTTTTCTCTAAGATCAGGAACAAGAAAAGGATACCCGATTTCTCACCATTTCTATTCAACATAGTACTGGAAGTCCTAGCCAGAACAGTTAGGTGAGAGAAAAAATAAAAGGCATCCAAATTAGAACAGAAGAACTTAAGTTGTCTCTGCAGACAGCATGATCTTATATATAGAAAACCCTAAGTCCTTCACCAGAAAACTGTTAGAATTAATAAACAAATTCAGTAAAATTACAGGATAGAAATTCAAAATACAAAAATCAGTAGAGTTTCTATGTAATACAATGAATTATCTGAAAAAGAAATTTTTAAAAATCCTATTTACAGATAGCGGCAGTGAGGGGCTCGCTGAGGTGCTCGGATTCTCGTAGCTGTGCTGGGATTTAACCACCAAGTCAAGCAAAAGAGCAAACACCAAGACCACCAAGAAGTGCCCTCAGCACACAACATCCAATGTATTTGCTGTGTTTGACCAGTCACAGATTCAGGAGTTCAAAGAGGCCTTCACCATGATTGATCAGAACAGAGATGGTTTCATCGACAAGGAAGATTTGCAGGATATGCTTTCTTCATTGGGGAAGAGTCCAATTGATGGGTATCTGGATGCCATGATGAATGAGGCTGCAGGTCCCATCAATTTCACCACGTTCCTCACCGTGTTTGGTGAGAAGTTAAATGGCACAGATCCTGAAGATGTCATCAGAAATGCTTTTGCTTGCTTCGATGAAGAAGCAACTGGCACCATTCAGGAAGATTACCTGTGAGAGCTGCTGACAACCATGGGGGATGGGTTCATGGATGAGGAAGTGGATGAGCTGTATAGAGAAGATCCTATTGACATTGAGTTCACATGCATCCTAAAACATGGAGCAAAAGACAAAGATGACTGAAAGAACTTCAAGTTCCAGCCAAACATTCCTTGTTGCCACTTTGGGTATTTCTGAGATTTTCTCTTGCATGCCCTTAGCTTTACAGCTTTTGCATTTCCTGTTGTATTTATTCTCAGCCATTTGGGGCACATGTATCTTTATACTCAGACTGGAAACAGGACTTTCTATTAATATCATTTTCAGAATAGAAAATAGGGTAATTGGCCGGGCGCGGTGGCTCATGGCTATAATCCCAGCACTTTGGGAAGCCAAGGCAGGTGCATCACGAGGTCAGGAGTTCAAGACCAGCCTGACCAACATGGTGAAACCTGGTCTCTACTAAAAATACAAAAATTAGCCAGCACGGTGGTGCACACCTGTAATCCCAGCTACTTGGGAGGCTGAGGCAGAAGAATTGCTTGAGCCCAGGAGGTAGAGGTCACAGTGAGCCGAAATTGTGCCACTGCACTCCAGCCTGGGCGACAGAGCGAGACTCCATCTCAAAAAAAAAAAAGAAGCCAGGCGTAGTGGCTCAAGCCTATAATCCCAGCACTTTGGGAGGCCGAGGCGGGTGGATCCCAAGGTCAGGAATTCAAGACCAACCTGACCAACATGGTGAAACCCCATCTCTACTAAAAATACAAAAATTAGCCAGGCGTGGTGGCGTGGGCCTGTAATCCCAGCTACTCAGGAGGCTGAGGCAGGAGAACTGCTTGAACTTCGGAGGCAGAGGTTGCAGTGAGCTGAGATTGCGCCACTGCACTCTAGCCTGGGCGACAGAGCAAGACTCCATCTCAAAAAAAAAAAAAAAAAAAGGAAAAAGAAAAAGAAAATGGGGTAATTTAACCTACCAGCCCCTCCCCACCAATAACTGTGATCTATACATAGTCAATATATTTTTTTCAGAGAAAGTTATTTGTTCTTTTTTTTCTGAACCATAATTAAACTTTATGATAAAATAAAAAAATTTTTTTTAAATCCTATTTACAATAGCTACCAAAAAATTTAAACGGGAATAAATTTAACCAAGGGGGCAAAAGACTTATACACTGAAAATTATAAAACATTGATGAAAGAAATTGAGGAAGACACAAATAAATGGAAAGATATCCCAAGTTTATGGAAAGGAAGAATTAATATTGTCAAAATGTCTATACTATCCAAAGTGATCTACAGATTCAATACAATTTCTATCAAAATACCAATGACATTTGTTCACAAAAATAGAAAAAAAATCCTAGAATTTATATCAAGCCACAAAAGACCCCAAATAGCCAAAGCAATCTTGAGCAAAAAGAACAAAGCTAGAGGCATCATACTACCTGACTTTAAAATACACTACAGGCTGCTGTTTTGGGCATGCTGCCTATGGGGTAGTCCTGCTTCACAAGGAGCAGTAAAATATATTTTAAAATAAATAAAATAAAATACAGTACAAAGCTATAGTAATCAATGCAGCATGGTACTGGCACAAAAATAGACACAGAGTCCAATGAAACAAAATAGAGAGTCCAGAAATATTAATAAATCCACATGTTTATGGTCAATCGATCTTCCACAAAGGTGCCAAGAACACACAATGGGGAATGGAAAATCTCTTCAATAAATTGTGTTGGGACAATTTATTGTGTATGAGAACAACCTGGCCAACATAGTGAAACCCCGTCTCTACTAAAAATACAAAAATAAGCCAGATGTGGTGGTGCATGCCTGTAATCCCAGCTACTCAGGAGGCTGAGGCAGGAGAATCACTTGAACCCAGGAGGTGGAGGTTGCAGTGAGCCAAGATCATGCCACTACACTCCAGCCTGGGCAACAGAGCGAGCCTCTGTCTCAAAACAAACAAACAAACAAAAACCAAAATATAAGGAATGCTGTCTTAATCTCTCTGTGTTGCTATAAAGGAATACCTGAGGCTGGGTAATTTACAAAGGAAAGAGGTTTATTTGGCTCATGGTTCTGCAGGCTGTACCAGAAGCATGGCATTGGCATCTGCATCTGAGGGCTCAAGAAGCTTACAATCATGGCAGAGGGGAAGGGGAGCCTGTGTGTGCAGAGATCACATAGTGAGAGAGAGAAAACAAGAGAGAGGGAGGAGGAGGTGCCAGGCTGCTTTCAACAACCAGTTCTCTTGGGAACTAAGAGTGAGAATTCAGTCACTTGAGAATGGCATCCAGCCATTCATGAGAGACCCCTCATGACCCAAACACCTCCCACCAGGCCCCACCTCCAACAATGGAGATCAAATTTCAACATACGACTTGGCAGAGCCAAACTATAGGAAACTCAAACAACTCAACAGGAAAAAACAAATAACCTGATTTTTTAAATGGGCAAAGGATCTGAATAGACATTTCTCAAAAGAAGACATACAATGAATGGCCAATAGGTTTATGAAAAAATGCTCAAAATTACTAGTCATCATAGAAATGCTAATTAAAACCACAAAGAGATATCACCTCACACCTGTTAGAATGACTCTTATCAAAAAGACAAATGATAACAAGTATTGGAGAGTGTAGAAAAAGGAACCTTTGCAAACTGTTGGTGGGAATGTGACTTTGTATAGCTATTACAGGAAGCAGTATGGAAGTCCTTCAAATAATTAAAAATAGAACTATCATAGGATCCAGCAATCCCACTACTGGGTGTATATACAAAGGAAGTGAAATCAGTATATTGAAGAGATATCTGCACTCCCATGTTCATTGCAGCATTGATCACAATATCCAAGATGTGGAATCAACCTAAGTGTCCATGAATAAATGAATAAAAAAGAAAATGTGGTACAGTCTTCCCCTAGTATCCATAGGGCCTTCCTCAGATACTAAAATCCATAGATGCTCAAGTCCCTTACATAAAATGGTGTGGTATTTGCATATAACCTATGCACATCCTCCTGCACACTTTACATCATCTCTAGATCACTTATAACTCCTAATACATGTGAATGTTCTGTAAATGGTTATTATATTGTCTTATTTAGGAAACAATGACTAAAAGTCTGTGCGTGTTCTATACAGATGCAACTATTCATTTTTCTCAAATATTTCAATTCATAGTTGGTTGAATCCACAGATGCAGAACTCACAGATATGAAGGGTCGACTGCATATATACACAATGGAAATAATATCCAGCCTGAAAAAAGAAGGAAATTATGTCAACAAGATGGATGGAATTGGGGGATATTGTGTTAAGTGAAATAAACTAGGCACAGCAAAACAAATACCACATAATCTCACTTATATGTGGAACCTAAAAATGTTGAGCTCATAAAAGCAGGAATAGAATGGTGGATCCTAGGGGCTGAGAGTGGGGCTGAGATATTGGTCAAACAGTACAAAATTTCAGTTAGATAGGAGGAATAAATTCAAAAGATCTACTGTACAACATGGTCATTATAGGTAAGAACAATGCATTCTTGAAAATTGCTGAGAGTAGATTTTAAGTATTCTCACCACAAAAAAGTATGTGAAGTAATGCATATGTTAATTAGCTCGATTTAGCCATTCTACAATGTATACATATTTCAAAACAACATATTGTATGCAACAAATATATACTCTAAAAATGAATAAAAATAAGTAAGTGGGCCAGGCATAGTGGCTCACGCCTGTAATCCCAGCACTTTGGGAGGCCAAGGCAAGTGGATCACTTGAGGTCAGGAATTCGAGACCAGCCTGGCCAACATGGTGAAACCCCATCTCTACTAAAAATACAAAATTAGCCAGGCATGGTGGCACACGCCTGTAGTCCCAGCCACTTGGGAGGCTGAGGCAGAAGAATTGCTTGAACCAAGGAGGCAGAGGTTGCAGTGAGCTGAGATCGTGCTACCGCACTGCAGCCATCTCAAAAACAAACAAACAAAAAAGTGCATATGAAGTTGAAAACCACTGCACTAAATCACTTATAAGGCCTATGTAGCTGTAAGCTTCTATCATTCTTTTTTTTTTTTTTTTTTTGAGATGGAGTCTCATTCTGTTGCCCAGGCTGGAGTGTAGTGGTGCAATCTCGGCCCACTGCAACTTCTGCCTCCTGGGTTCAAGTGATTCTTGTGCCTTAGCCTCCCGAGTGGCTGGGACTACTGCTGCATGCCACCATGCCCAGCTAATTTTTGTATTTTTAGTAGAGCCAGGGTTTCACCGGCTGGTCTCAAACTCCTGACCTCAAGTGATCTGCCCACCTTGGCCTCCCAAGGTGCTGGGATTACAGGCATGAGCCACCACGCCCAGCTACTTCTATGATTCTGATAGGCCATGTAAAGTATTGTATTGACATAATCAAGAAAGATATCTTAGCATTCCATGCAACTAGTTAAATGAAACAGCTTAATTGCCATCATTCATGGATTTAGATATTCATATATGTATTGCATGCATATTACAATTTGACACAAGAACTATACTGGGGGTCTGATGGTGAGCAAGACAGATGTGTTCTTCTCTCATAGAACCAACAATCTCATGGAAGAAGAGTTAAATAAACACACCCCAGTGTTTCTATGCCGGAGACTGTTAGGGTAATATGGGAGTACATAGAAGGGGCATCCTCAGTAAATCTTAAATTGTATTATTCAAATTCTCTAAATAAAAATCAAAACATCCTTCTGTATGCTTGGTATTCTATTTACCTGGTCTAGCAGCTTATGATAATGCAACATATGCCAAAAAGAAAAGCTAGAGATTTGAAAATTTCAGGTTTGTGTTTGCTGTCTGTTTGTACATACAAATGAATGCTCAAGTTGACACTGGACATCTGTGTAGCCCCGAAACAAAAGCAATAATGAAATTCCCTCCTTTCACCCCCTTCCTACCCAGAAGGCACTTTTAGAGACATTGCATTGCTTGTATAAAATTTAGACTTTCATTTACAATCTGCTTGAACTCAGAATAGCAATAAGATGGAACCTATCTCAAGGATTCAACTAATGATGCATGCCATTTCATTTAAATAATAAATGGACCACATTCTGATGTTCTGGCTCTTTGGAGAAATTATCAACACTGTGATTTACATAGAAATAGACACGATTTGAAATCAAAAGAAAATCTTCACTCACATAACAGCTCTTGCATTAGGTAATTTTTGCTGAAATAAGCTTTTTTTTTTTTTTTTTTTTTTTTCTAAAAAGCCAAGAAGGATAAAATCATGTGATTGTTAAACCAAATTAATTCCATTTTAATTTTCTAAAGCAGTGGGTCACAGTTAAAGTATTGGGGAACCGACATTAACTCTTTCAAGTAATATATACTGCAGTGGTCTTGAATAGTATCCTAGCAACCTAGAAATGTTCAGGAAATTTCCAATAGAATATACATTGAATGAATGCCAGCATCACCACATGAGGATCAGTGCTGTTGTATTAACTTTGCATTATATTAACTGACACATGAGGTATATATAGACAAAAGATCAGAGTTCCCCAGCAGTGAAGACATGCAACTTTCCATAAACATGGGCTTCCCTCCTTCAGCCATAGCACGGACCATGTGCCATTCTGCCTGGTGCAGTACTATCCACGGACTAGGTAAGAAAGGACAGCCACTCAGGTCTCGTGGTGCCAGCGGCTCTGTGGCCTCCCTTCTCAGTCAAACAAGTGCACGGTCTTTCTGCCACTAACTTCAGACAATGAGAACTTTTTATATGAAGAGTGTTGTTGTCGGTTCACTCCCCAGTCCACTCTTGCTATGTTCTCTCGGGCACTCTGATTTTTCCCCATATACTCTGGTGTCAATTCCAACTCACCCCATGTATAAAACAAAGTGGGTTTTATTTTATTTTAATGTCTTATCATCCTACCAAATTCAACATGCCCAAAATTGAGCTCAACAGCTTCCCTGGGGCCTCTGTACTTCCCAGACAATCAGCTCTCCCTCCTTATTTTTAGTGTCTGACATCAGTAGACACCATCCTCTTCCTCATCATTCTTACTAGAAAGCTTGGCGTTGTTTTGGACTTTTTCCTCTCCTTAACACTTTACTTCCAAGCCCCAGCGAGCTCTGCCATCTCTTCCTCTTCATTCCAGTTCCTCCCACCCTGCCTCAGCCTCTTGTGGTTTTGTGTCCCAATAACCTAAGAACCTCTTCCTAGTCTCCTTTGCCTGCCACATTACCCTTAAGCCATCCGGACTACATTCTGTCGCTAGAACAAGTTTTCCTAGTCAGCCTCTCCTGTTTTTAGGAACTCCCAGTGCTTCCCTACCAACGAATACACTGCTGAGGATAACAATAACAGTGATGGCAAGTGATGACAGCAACAACCTCTACCACGTCTGAGCACTTCTGTACCAGGCCTGGGACAGACACTTTATACACACACCACCACGGATTTTTACAAAAGCTGGATGGAGTAGCTGTGATCATCCCTAGTTCACAGGGAAGGAAACAGAGCATCGGAGCATTTAAATGACTTGCCCAAGATTCTACATGGACAGGGCAAGTCTAACCCCATACTGTATGTGTTATGCCATGTTGCTTTCAAAAAGCTTGGATTTCCAGTTTGGTTCAAATGTGAGCAGAACCTTCTGATCTAACCTTATTGCTTACTGCTCTCTGACAGGCACCTACTACTTAGGAAGGTCCAGTGTGCATCGCTCGAATGCTGTCCTCCCTAACTTTGCCTTAGTGTACCCCTCACCCCAGGAATGTTCTCTCTTCTACCTTCTGTTTATCTAAATGTTACTCATTCTCCAAGGTCCTGATCAAGTTAAACCTTCACCACAGGCTACTCTCAAAGCAGTGTAGTCCACCCTGGTATTCTCTCTTCTAAGAGTTAATGTGTGGTCAGTCCTCCACACTTCATTTGTTCACAGTTTTGTCTCTCCAGTTAGACATGAAACTAGAGTATAATAGGCAGGGTGCAATGGCTTCACATCTGTTATCCCAGCACTTTGAGAGGCCGAGGTGGGAGGATTGCTTGAGCCCAGAATTTGAGACCAGCCTGGGCAGTATAGTGAGACCTAGTCTCTACAAAAAATACAAAAATTAGCCAGGCATGGTGGCTTGTGCCTGTAATCCCAGCTACTAGAAAGGCTGAGGTGAGAGGATCTCTTGAGGGCAGGAGTTTGAGGCTGCAGTGAACCATGATTGTGCCACTGTACTCCAGCCTGGGCAATAGAGCGAGACCCTGTCTCAAAAACAATAATAACAACAAAAGAATATAGAGTAGAATAAAGAAATCGTGGAAATGCTTATCAGGCCAACAGACCTGTTTTTGTTGTTGTTGTTTGTTTTGTTTTTGAGACAGAGTTTCACTCTTGTCGCCCAGGCTGGAGGCAATGGCGTGATCTCAGCTCACTGCAACCCCTACCTCCTGGGTTCAAGTGATTCTCCTGCCTCAGCCTCCTGAGTAGCTGAGATTACAGGCACCTGCCACCACGCCCAGCTAATTTTTGTATTTTTAGTAGAGATGTATTTTCACCATATTGGCCAGGCTGGTCTTGAACCCCTGACCTCAGGAGATCCACCCGCCTTGGCCTCCCAAAGTGCTGGGATTATAGGCATGAGCCACCGTGCCCGGCCCAGACCTGTGTTTTGATTCTATTTTCTGGCTATGGGAACTCAGACACACTACTTGCCTTCTTGAAGCTGTTTCCTCATCTGTAAAAGAAGATAAGAATCCTTATTTGACAAGGTCGTTACACAGTATAATGAGATGAAAACATGTAAAGCCCTTTCCAGAGTACTTGGCAGCCTCTAAAACACATGAGTTTCTTTCCTCTTTGAGGGTAAGGCTATGACTCAGACTTTCAGAGCGATCACGGGTGATTAGCAACTGTTTATGGGTTTTCAGTTGTATAGCAGGATACTGAGTTGCTTGTTCGAACTGAGGCTTTGAGATGCAAGACAAAATATTCCAAGTATCCAGAACCAATTTCAGGACACCTCTCACTTCAAGGGGAGAGAGAAGAGAATGAGAGAGGGCTGGGGAAGTGAATCTGTGATAAGAATTTCCCTAAAGGGAAAGCAGGGACTTGAACAGATACTTGAATATCCACGTTCATGGCAGCATTATTCACAATAGTCAAAATATGGAAGCAACCCAAGTGATCACTGACGCCTGCATGCAGAAACAAAATGTAGAATGTACGTGCAGTGGAATATTACTCAGCCTTAAAAAAGAAAGGAAATTCTACCACATGCTGCACCATGGATGAACCTTGAACAGATTATGCTGCTAAAGAAGCCACTCACAAAGGTAAAATACGTTTCCTATAAGTACCTATTCTAGGTACTTATATGAGGCACTTGGAATGTTGTATGCTTCCTATAAGTACCTATTGTAGGTACTTATATGAGGTACCTAAAGTAGTCAAATTTACAGAGCCAGAAAGTAGAATGGTGGTTTCCAGGGGTGGGGAGAGAAGGAAATAGTGTTTAATGGGAACTGGGTTTCAATTAGGCGTGATGAAAAATTTCTGCTTATGGATGATGGTGATGGTTTCATGAGAATGTGAATATATTTAGTGCAAAGGAACTATACACTTAAAGATGGTTAAGATGATAGATTTTATGTTACATGTACTTTACCACAATAAAGAATTTTTAAAAAAAGAAAGAAAGAAAAAGAAAGAGTGGAAAAGTGATGCAGCCTGCCCAAATTTTCACCCAGTGGCAAGAGGATGGCCCGCACTGAGCAGGTTTACAAGGACATGAGGGACACAAGTGAAGTCCCATTTGTCTTTACAGCACCTGAGTCCTCTGGTTCAAAGGGCAAGTGACATAAGTATGGAAAAACTGACTTGAACGGGCTTAAACTATAAAGTGAATTTACTGGCTGAGACAACTGCTCTAGATCTGTGGTTATCAAACTTTAAGGAGCAGGCAAAGCCTGTGAAAACGCAGCTGGCTGGACCCCACCCCATGCTTCTGACTCAGGAGGGCTGGGCTGGAACACGAGGGTTTGGCTTTGCAGCCACTGCTGTGGGACGCCGAGGCTGCTCTGAGAGCCCTGTGTCCTGGAACGTGCATGTGTGACGGGTCTGGGGCTCTGCTTCTCCAGTCTCTTGCTTCTCCCCTCCATCTTCCAATTTACTTGCAAGCTGATTATCCCCACGAGAGCCGAAGTGTCTGCCCCAGCTCCAGGTCTCACCTCTGCATACCACATCGTCTAGAACAGGAGAAATGCCCTGCGTCCGCAGCATTCCTGGAACAAGCCGAACTAGATCACTTTAGCTCTGAAGCCCCCTTCAACTAGTTACCCTGGCCAGATGTGGAGGCTGTGGATTGGCCTCTGCTTGGTGCTGGGGATGCCTCCAACTTCCCTAGAACCACTGGATCCCAAGGGGAAGCATGGAGGGAGAAATAGATGGTGGGGGCCGGGTGTGGTGGCCCATGCCTATAATCCCAGCACTTAAGGAGGCCAAGGCAGAAGGATCACCTGAGGTCAGGAGTTCCAGCCCAGCCTGACCAACATGATGAAACCCCATCTCTACTAAAAATTAGCTGGGCGTGGTGGCTAACGCCTGTAATCCCAGCTACTCGGGAGGCTGAGGCAGGAGAATCACTTGAACCCAGGAGGCGGAGGTTGCAGTGAGCTGAGATCGCACCACTGCACTCCAACCTGAGCAATAAGAGTGAAACTCTGTCTCAAAAAAAAAAAAAAAAAAAAAAAATTAGAAAGAAATAGATGGTAGGGAGGAAGTCAACAGATGTCTCCAACCCCAGAAGAGAAGCTTGAGGTTGGCAGAGGTTAGACCACGTGAGCCATGCTCAGGGGCTTAGAGCTGAGTCTGAAACCAGAGGACAACCACGGAATGATTCAAATCAGAGGAGGGACATAATCCGTTTCAGCAAGATGGCTCAGGCACAAGTTGGAAGAAGGACTGGGGAGGAGGACTTGGAAGGTTAAGGATAGTGGCAACGCTGAGCGCTTTCCCTGACCCTTGCATCCTGTGCTTTAGAGGCCTGAACCTATCCTGGGCATTCCCCACCCCATACCCTGCTCTATTTTTTCTTTCTTCCTTTTCTTCAGACACTTCGCACCTAGCATGCTGCATTCTTCACTTATTATGCTTATTATTTCTTATTTGTCTGCCCTGCTAGAATATCAGCTCCATGAAAGCAGGAATCTTTGTTGGATTCAGTGATGTATCCCCAGTACCTTGAACAGTGTCTGGCACATAATAGATGCTCAATACAAGTTTGTTGAATGAATGAATTTCATATGAGAACTCACCATATTTGTCTCTGTGTCTGTCTAAGCTGGTCCTTTTGCCTCAATTCTCTTATTCTATTTCACCTTCAAACTTTCCAGGTTTATCAAAGGCTTCAGCCTGGAATTCTTCCCTGATTACAAACCTTGAGCTGCCACCATCCATTCCCTGTATTCCCTTGACATCCACTTGTCACAGTGCATTGTTCTCTCCTGCCTTTCCCATAAACTGGTGTCTCCAAGAGGGCAGGACAGGATGTTATTGGTCTCTAGATTGCAAACATATAGCACAGTGCCTGATGTGTTGGGGCAGCAATAAGTTTGTTGAATTAATGAGCCGATGAACAGTTACATAAACGAATAAGTACTGCCCAATTAGTACTCGTTAAATGCAAGGACAAGAAACAAAACACAAGTGGCTCTGAGAGTTGGTTTTCTATGTAGCCATTCTCATCCCTGATAATAACAAATGGAAAAATGATTTCCCTTGCCTGAGCTCTACTTGTTCTAGATCTGCTGTGCTCACAATAGCTTGCTCTTTGAATCCATTAATGGCAAAGCCTCCCTTCAGAAACTGTCATTTTAGAATCTCTGCCATAAGAGCTAAGCTCTTATGTTTAGCAGCAGGGATGGATTTGACTGAAGGATGGAACAAAATCAATTTTCGCTGTGGCTGCAGCAATGCCGCTACTGCAGAGCCAGCTACCAAACCCAAGTTAGCAAGGACAGCCTCAGCAGGGCCACGCATCCTGGAGACACCGACAGCACAGCCAGGACAGAGGGGGCTCATGAGGGTCACACAGCAGCTCAAGTTGTCCTGAAGACAGCCTGGCTGTGTTCTCTTCCACGTAGCTCTCAGGCTCGGTTTCCTTCCTCAGGCAAGGAAGAAAATACCTTGACAGACCTATCTGGCAAGCCAAGATCTCTGGATCTGTCCCTCTATCAGGAAATTATCTTTTCTTACTTAATTGCAGATTTTTTTAATAGCTGGAAGGAATTTTCAACGTCATCCCAACCACAATTTGCCACATTTATAGATATAAACATTGGGTTAGGGGCTTAATCGTGGCAGCAAACGAAAGGCTATCGTTGATGATTCTGACAACAAAGAAGCTCTCTGACTTGTGGCTCAGATTCTACCCAGCATCCTAACAAATGTCTGGAATGGATCACAAAGAAAGGGGTGGTCCCACACATGGAATGCCGTCCTGACAGTCCTGCCATGCTAAAGTCATTCTTCCTCAATTGTTCTGACCTGCAGGGATCCTCTTGTCCCTTGATTTCTAGAGCATTCAGTTGGAACCAGTTTATGATGTTGTAATACCTGGTATCTCAACATTCTTGGCTTCATGTGTGCCTCTTCTCTGTTATCTTCTGAATTGAATCCTGGCCTTTTTGAGACAGAAGCCATATTGTGTTTATCATATAATCCTCAAAGTGCACAACACAGCTCTTGACACAGGATAACTGCTCCGTAAATACATGTGGATTTATTCTTGTTGGGAGAGTAAAACTTCGTGTGATGCCACGACTTACTTATGATGGAGCAGTCCCACCATCTTTTCACAAAAACAACATTTTAATAAGCGGTGGTACATTCAATACTGAAAATGACCTGCATTCAATACCGAAAACAATCTTAAAAGGTAATCTGTGAACAATTCCTCCACTGCTTTCACCGATATTTCATATATCATTTTATTTTCCAAGAAGTCAGACAATACTATTTGCTTTATTAAAAATAATGACATTTTACTATTTACATTAACAAGCATTTATTGAATGCCTCCAATGTGCAAAGCATGGTTTCAGGTAACTTGGGGTTACAAAGAGACACACAAAATAACCATTTCTCTCAAAAAACTTAATCTACCAGCAGAGACAAATAAATATATAAATCCAACACAATGAAAGGCAGAATGAAATAAATTCCATGAAATAAGTTGACCGAAGTACATTGAGAACACAGAAGAATCATAGAAATACCGAATTCATGGTGGAAAGTCTTTAAAAGTCCTCCAGTCCAAGTCTCCAAAGATTCCTACAATCCCCTCTACCATGACATCAAATGACCATGTATCATAGCTTATGTTTGAACAGCTCCCGTGACAGGAACTCATTATCTCCAAGCCTCCTATTTCTAAGCTGTGTATTTTTCTCCTATCAGTTGATGCATGTGAGATCCCATGTCTAATCATTGGGGCAATCCACTGTCCTTTCCTATGTGGCACTGGGCACACCTGTCAGTAATCTACTACATGCTAATATGCAGGAATACTTCTTCTATATATGTCTAGAGTTTTATATAAGTAATATCAAAACATTTACAAAAACAGAATTTTTCTGGGTGAGGTGGCTCATGCCCGTAATTCCAACACTTTGGGAGGCCGAGGTGGGTGGATCACCTGAGGTCAGGAGTTCAAGACTAGCCTGACCAACATGGAGAAACCCTGTCTCTACTAAAAATACAAAATTAGCCAGGCAACGTGGCGCATGCCTGCAATCCCAGCTACTCAGGAGGCTGAGGTGGGAGAACTGCTTGAACCCGGGAGGCTGAGGTTGCAGTGAGCCGAGATCATACCATTGCACTCTAGCCTGGGCACTAAGAGCGAAACTCTATCTCAAAAAAGACAAAAAAAAAAAAAACCAAAACAGAATTTCAGCCTGGCCATCACGGTGAAACCCCCCTGTCTCTACCAAAAAATACAAAAATTAGCCAGGCATGGTGGCATATGCCTGTTGTCTCAACTACCCAGGAGGCTGAGGTGGGAGAATCACCTGAACCCGGGAGGCAGAGGCTGTAGTGAGCCAAGATCATGCCACTACACTCCAGCCTGGGCAACAGAGTGAGACCCTATCTCGAAACAATAACAACAACAAAGAAAAAAAAACCCAGAATTGAAATGAAGAGATAAAGATGAAGTATATAATACTTATGAAATGATATCAAATTTTATTTTGTTAACATCCACCCCCTTTGCCCTCATTATAATTATACTATTATTAATAATGTTCTAAATGTTTAATCATGATGGCCTCATAGTATGATGGGCTAATATCTCAAGACATAATATTCGCTTCCAGCTTGATTTATTGTTAATGATAGCAGATGTAAATTCATAGTTCAAATAGTCTTCCTGTTCATTTCAACTGTGTTCGGCCACCTTCTAAGCAGATTTGAATTTATCTCACAATGTGGCTGAGAAAGAGCTAATTCTCAGTGCTGGAGAAGTGCCAGCTCTGCCTTTTCGTTGCTGCTCTCTTGTGCTTAGATGTTTTTCAGTCATTAGTTTTTAGACATTTAGCCCTTTTGTTGGAACTACTTTAGTTAAATCAAGACAATATCCTCACTGGGTGCACTTAGCCTGCCACACATCACAATAACTCTGAAAGCCAGCCAAGGAGTGCAGCTGTCTTTGTCAACCCTCCACACTATGGAACCCCTGCTCTTCCCTTGGGACACCTCAAGTGTGTAAGGGACAAAAAGACCTATTTGCTTCCTGTGTACCCCAGTGGATTATCGCGTCCTGGCTCCCTTAGGAGATCACTTTTTACGGGGATCTACATTTAGTTTTCTGCAAGCTCTAAGGGTGAGAGAGCGCTTCCTTTCATTGAGTTAAAACCAAGTTGCATGATAGACAGCCAGTCTGCTCCCTCTCTGACATGACCTCCGTGGGCCTTGGGTCTTTCTTTTTTCTTTCTTTCCTTCTTTCTTATCTTGAGACAGAGTGTCTCTCTGTTCCCCAGGCTGGAGTGTAGTGGTGCAAACATGGCTCACTGCAACCTCACTTTCCAGCACTCAAGCAATCCTCCCATCTTAGCCTCCCGAGTAGTTGGGACTACAGGTGTGTGCCAACATGCCTGGCTAAATTTTTAAAAGTTTTTTGTAGGGATGGGGTCTCACCATATTGCCCAGGCTAGTCTTGAACTCCTAGTCTCAGCCTCCCAAACTGCTGGGATTACAGGTGTAAGCCACCATGCCTGGATTCCCCTTGGGTCTTTCTGCCATACCTGATGTCCCCGGGCAACTCCTTGTGGGTCTAGCCCTGGGTGTCAGCATAATGTCTGTAGCGCTGTCTGTTCCTTAGCCATCTTTTCCTGCCAGATATACACTGCTTACAGGTTCTCTGACTTGCCCTCCACCAGTCAGTCCTGATGCCACTGGTATTCCAGCCTGTCAAAAGAAAAAAAAAAGATAGAGATAGAGATGGGGTGGGTGGTTTGTAAACATAATTCTTGTTTTCATGCAGAAAATCTGAAACATAGTGAATAACAAAAATTAAACATTGAAATCATCCATCTGGATCTGACGTCCCAGATCACAGTCATAGCAGCCAATCTCAGAGATGAAATATTGAAACATTTTGATGTATGCCCTTCCAGATTTCTTCTATGCATATAAAGTCAGATATTTCCTTCCAGCCTCTTCTTTTTTTTTTTTTTTTTAATCATTAGGCTTTTCAAATGTAGCAAGCACATCTATCTGACACTGAATTAAACTAGAGATTGAAGGTGGCCTGGTCCATATCATTAAGCTGAAATGTCTCTAACCTAGACATTCCTCTCTTCTACAGAGTAGTTTTTGAGTCTTTGAGTTTGTGTGTGCCTGCACTAAGGCATACTGGAGACAATGTCTTCGTTTCAAAAAAAATATTCCAGATCATATAATCCAAACTCCAGTAATAATTAGAATTCCTGCCCCACCATCTCCTGAGTGGGATCCAGCCTCTTTTTTTTTTCTTTTTTTGAGAGAAGTCTTGTTCTTGTCCCCCAGGTTTGAGTGCAATGGCTTTATCTTGGTTCACTGCAACCTCTGCCTCCCGGGTTCAAACAATTCTCCTGCCTCTGCCTCCCAAGTAGCTGGGATTAAGGCGCCTGCCACCATGCCTGGCTAATTTTTGTATTTTTTAGTGGAGACAGGGTTTCATCATGTTGGCCAGGCTGGTCTCGAACTCCTGCCTCAGCCTCCCAAATAGTTGGGATTACAAGTGTGAGCCACCGTGCCCGGTCAATCCAGTCTCATTTTTACACTTTCAATCTGGGAGGAGGCTCAGTGCTTCCCAAGGCAACCTATTCCATTCTCCCCTGACCTCCACATCCTAATTGTTAGGAAGTCCATACTGAAAACAAAAGGCATTGGTACACTTGAGGCCTAGAGAAGGCAGCGAGGATCCAGGAAAGCTAAGAAGAGAGAAGTAGAATTAGAAACGGGCAGTGAAGGTGAAGAAAAGATGAATTTTTACAAGCAACGTTGGAAAACCTTGAGGATCTACTGTGGGAAGCGGAGGAATGAAGTATTAGGAAAGGCCTGTGCCATTGGGTTTCAGGTAAATTGCAAGATAATAAATGACATTTCATTGAGTGGTCTGCCAAGTTTTATTATTGTTCATTCCTTTGTATTTTTGGATATTGCCTGAATTTTTTCTGAATCACATCAGGCATGGTCCAGAAACTTTCTTTAAATGTTATTACAGCTTTAGTAGCCTGACAGTGAATTTCTTTGAAATGCAGATAGTTCAAGGTGGAAAAAAGCATACCTTAATTGATTCAAAGAAGCAGAGGCTTGGATAATGATATCATTTATTTAGTATATACCCAGACTAATATTCCTGTCTAGGCTGGGGCTTAGCTGGGAGAAAGGACTTTAAATCTGAGAACCTCAAAGGAACTTGGAGGCCATTTTACTCAATCTCTGAATTTACTTCTGTGACCCATAGGGACTCAGGATGTTTCCTACAAGAATACCGGCCAGTCGGGTGGGCACGGTGGCTTATTCCTGTAATACTAGCACTTTGGGAGGCCAAGGCAGGTGGATCAATTGAGATCGGAGTTCGAGACCAGCCTGGCCAACATGGCAAAACCCCGTCTCTACTAAAAATACAAAACTTAGCTGGGCATCACGGTGCATGCCTGTAGTCCCAGGTATTTGGGAAGCTGAAGCAGGAGAATCCTTTGAACCTGGGAGGCGGAGGTTGCAATGAGCTGAGATTGCGCCACTGCACTCCAGCCTGAGCGACAGTGCAAGATTTAGTATCAAAAAAACCAACCAAACAAACAAACAAACAAAGAATACCAAACAGTCACAGGCCATGGCAGTGAACGTCCCAGGTCACAGTTGTTGGAGTCAATGCTTTGGGCATTCCTGCCGTCTGTGGCCGTACAGTACAAAATCCCAACCCAGAGACCGACTTGTCTCAGCAAAGGAAAACAAACAAACAAAAAATACAAAAACTAGTAAAGATTAACAAGCTTGCTTAGTTAAAAACAAAAAGGTTTGTATAGGAAAAAAATACAATATAACTAGAAATAGAAAAGACAAAGAAAATAATGTTTGTAAAATATAAAGGAATAGTGTTCATAATATGTTTTAAAGCTTCTAAAAATTGATTTAAAGTGAATAAGCCAGCAGGGCCTGGTGGTTCATGCCTGAAATGCCAGCACTTTGGGAGGCTAAGGCAGGAGGATTGCTTGAGGCCAGGAGTTCGAGATCTACCTGCGCAACATAGCGAGACTCCATCTTTATCAAAAACACAAGAAAAAACTAGCTGGGCATGATGACACACATTTGTAGCCCCAGCTGCTGGGGAGACTGAGGTAGGATGATCACTTGAGCCTAGAAGTTTGAGGCTGCAGTGAGCTATGATCATGCCACTGCACTCCAGCCTGGGTGTCAGAGCAAGATCCTGTCTCTATTGTTAGAGACAGAGAGAGAAAAAAACCAATAGAAATGTAGACTTCTACTCTCCCACAAAAACTTGGAGATGGGGCACTATTTTTCTCAATGATTACATTTTTTTTTTGTTTCTTGAGACAGAGTCTTGCTCTGTGGCCCAGGCTAAAGTGCAGTGGCATGATCTCGACTCACTGCAACCTCCGCCTCCCAGTACAAGCAATTATCCTGCCTCAGCCTCCCAAGTAACTGGGAGTACAGGCGCCCACCACCACGTCCAGCTAATTTTTGTATTTTTAGTAGAGATGGGGTTTCACCATGTTGGCCAGCCTGGTCTTAAACTCCTGACCTCAGGTGATCCACCCACCTTGGCCTCTCAAAGTGCTGATGTGTCCGGAATTGGTGGGTTCTGGGTCTCACTGACTTCAAGAATGAAGCCGCGGACCCTAGAGGTGAGTGTTACAGCTCTTAAGGTGGAGAGTCTGGAGTTTGTTCCTTCTGATGTTTGGATGTGTTCAGAGTTTCTTCCTTCTGGTGGGTTCATGGTCTCGCTGGCTCAGGAGTGAAGCTGCAGACCTTCGCAGTGAGTGTTACAGCTCTTAAGGCAGCATGTCTGGAGTTGTTCGTTCCTCCCGGTGGGCTTGTGGTCTCGCTGGCTTCAGGAGTGAAGCTGCAGACCTTCATGGTGAGTGTTACAGCTCATAAAAGCAGTGTGGACCCAAAGAGTGAGCAGTAGCAAGATTTATTGCAAAGAGTGAAAGAACAAAGCTTCCACAGTGTGGAAGGGGACCTGAGCGGGTTGCCACTGCTGGGTCGGACAGCCTGCTTTTATTCTCTTATCTGGCCCCACCCACATCCTGCTGATTGGTAGAGCCGAGTGGTCTGTTTTGACAGGGCGCTGATTGGTGCATTTACAATCCCTGAGCTAGACATAAAGGTTCTCCAAGGCCCCACCAGATCAGTTAGATACAGAGTATCGACACAAAGGTTCTCCAAGGCCCCACCAGAGCAGCTAGATACAGAGTGTCGATTGGTGCACTCACAAACCCTGAGCTAGACACAGGGTGCTGATTGGTGTGTTTGCAAACCTTGAGCTAGATACAGAGTGCCAATTGGTGTATTTACAATCCTTGAGCTAGACATAAATGTTCTCCAAGGCCCCACCAGAGCAGCTAGATACAGAGTGTCAATTGGTGCATTCACAAACCTTGAGCTAGACACAGGGTGCTGATTGGTGTATTTACAATCCTTGAGCTAGACATAAGGGTTCTCCAAGGCCCCACCAGAGTAGCTAGATGCAGAGTGTCAACTGGTGCATTCACAGACCCTGAGCTAGACACAGGGTACTGATTGGTGTATTTACAATCCTTGAGCTAGACATAAAGGTTCTCCAAGGCCCCATCAGAGTAGCTGGATGCAGAGTGTCAACTGGTGCATTCACAGACCCTGAGCTAGACACAGGGTGCTGATTGGTGTATTTATAATCCCTGAGCTAGACATAAAGGTTCTCCACATCTCCACCAGACTCAGGAGCCCAGCTGGCTTCACCCAGTGGATCCTGCACAGGGGCTGCAGGTGGAGCTGCCTGCCAGTCCCGCGCCGTGCGCTCGCACTCCTCAGCCCTTGGGTGGTTGATGGGACTGGGCGCCGTGGGGCAGGAGGTGGCGCTCGTCGGGATGGCTCGGGCCGCACAGGAGCCCATGGAGGGGGTGGGAGGCTCAGGCATGGCGGGCTGCAGGTCCCCAGCCCTGCCCCGCGGGAAGGCAGCTAAGGCCCGGTGAGAAATCGAGCGCAGTGCCGGTGGGCTGGCACTGCTGGGGGACCCAGTACACCCTCCGCAGCCGCTGGCCTGGGTGCTAAGCCTCTCATTGCCCGGTGCCGGCAGGGCCGGCCGGCTGCTCTGAGTGAGGGGCCCGCCAAGCCCACGCCCACCCGGAACTCCAGCCGGCCCGCAAGCGCCGCGCACAGCCCCGGTTCCCGCTCGCGCCTCTCCCTCCATACCTCCCTGCAAGCTGAGGGAGCCGGCTCCCGCCTTGGCCAGGCCAGAAAGGGACTCCCACAGTGCAGCGGTGGGCTGAAGGGCTCCTCAAGTGCCACCAAAGTGGGAGCCCAGGCAGAGGAGGCTCCGAGAGCGAGCAAGGGCTGTGAGGACTGCCAGCATGCTGTCACTTCTCAATGGGATTACAGGCGTGAGCCACTGTGCCCAGCCAAAACAATGATTACATTTTAAAATGATGGCTCCCAGGTCCTTGGGAAAGTCATTCCTAAGCCAAAAGCTGACAACAGCCTTCTTTAGCTTTTAAAGCAGTTTACATACATCTCAGAGTGGGAGAGAAAGAAAGTGGTCACCCTAATTCCAGGTGAGTTTACAATGAACTCTGTGGGGCAAATGGTGCTGTCAAGCCCTCTTACTTGAGGACTAGTTGCTGTTCATCTTGAGAACACACATGGACCGGGTTGTATCTGCTCACCTGTATAAAGGTTAAGGCTTCTTTCTGTCTCTGCTGTCTTTTTAGCAGTTTGCCTGTGATGTGCATTACATTCTGGTTTAATGTTTGCTGAATAATAAGACAGTTTCCTTTCTCCTCTACTTTTGTGGAAAGGTTTTCTAGGTTGGCAGGAAGTTTTGTTTTTAGTAATATTTCACTAACACAAATCATTCATTGACAATGAGAAGTGCTCATTGCTTGGTCCCTGGATTCTCTCCATGTAGGAGAATCTTCAGGAAAGCCAAATTGTCTCTAGAAGATTCCTTGGTGTTATGGGATGAATTGTGTTCCTCTAAAAATATATGTTAAAGTGTTAACCCCCCCAGTACCTCAGAATATGAACTTATGTGGAGATAGGTTCTTTACAGAGGTAATCAAGTTAAGTGAGGTCATTAGTGTGGGCCTCAACTGATGTCTTTATTTGGATTTTGGCTGCAGGGTCAGGCACGTATAGAGGGAAGATGATATTAAGAGACCCAGAGAGAAGGCAGCTATCCACAGCTATCTAGAGAGTCCTGGAACAGATCCTTCCTTCACTGCCCTCAGAAGGAACCAAACCTATTGACACCTTGATTTTGGACTTCTGGCCTCCAGAACTGCCAGAGAAAAAATTTCTGTTATTTAAGCCACTCAGTAGACTTTTTGTGTGTGGGTGGCATTTTGTTATGGCAATCTTAGCAAGCTCATACAGTGAGTGTGGAATCAGAGCAAGGAGATACGACTGTATGAGTTAAATCCAAAACGGTGTTGGCTGTCCAAGGCTCTCCCCTCCATGAGAGAAATGCCCTTCGCCTGAGAACAAGACAGGTGTGCATCAGCAACCACCCCATCACCTCCATTCCCATCTCCACAGGGCCGGAGACACAGTGTCGCATCTTGGCCTGTGAGTTTCTTTCTCTTTTCTTTTTTTTTTTTCTTTTTTGGATAGGTCTTTCTCTATTGCCTGGGCTGGAGTGCAGTGGCGTGAACATGGCTCATTGAGCCTTACGTCCTGCCTCAGCGTCCAGAGTGGCTGGGACCATAGGTATGTGTCACCACGCCCTGCTAATTTTTTGTATTTTTTTGTAGAGACGGGGTTTCGCCATTTGCTCAGGCTGGTCTTGAACTCCTGGGCTCAAGCAATTGTCCTGCCTTGGCCTCCCAAAGTGCTGGGATTATAGGCGTGAGTCTCCGTGTGGGGCGTAAGTTCCTTTTTCTAGCTTTGTGCTGACCACTCCCAGGTCACTACTCAGTTACGTGAAGGTCTGAATGTTATTAAGTTCAGTGCAGAGCCATGATAATCAAAGTAAATAACACATTGACAGTGAATTCAGATATATGCTTAGAGATTGCAAGAAGCTGTATTCTAAGGTGTCTCTGTCCCCAGACAAGATAATTCGGTCTGATGGTCTTCCCTTAAGTGCATTTTGAGGAGTATACTTTTAAATTTAGGTTAAAATATTTTATAAATGAAATTAAATTGCAGTTTTTGGGGATTTGCAGCATGCAAAGGCAGGCCAGGACTCCCATGGTTCCATGTTGGAACTTTGTGAGGGGAGCAGCCCTGCAGGTGCCTTTGAGCAAAGAGTGAGCCTCCTCTTCCCTCTGGGCAGGTGCGCAGCCCCACGCCTGGGCATGGTGACCAAGATATAGACTGGGTTTCCCCTCCCCTGTGTGCCCCTACCTCTGGGATGCCTTTGTGCAGCACATAAACTATACCGCCTGTCCAGGGAATGCAGATTGGAAACCAGTGGTATCTGTAATCAAACTCCATGTTGTTCCACTGTAGCAGCAAATCCTGCTGACAGTAATAGAATCGTGGGAAGGGGAGGGTCTCAAGGCAGGTCAGCTTTGATGTGTTCCATGCCGGCCACGTGGCTTTTGAAGTTAGGTCATTCCTTTGTACTCTGTAGGCCTTATAGGTATTTGAGGAGATTCCCAGGCCTTTCCCCCCACCCCCTGCTTCTCTTTCCTGGTCCTGTTCTCCCTCTCCTTTTGCTTTGATCTCATTCCTCTTCAACTCCCAGCTCTTCTGTGCGACCCCTTCACTTGCCTCCACTGCTGGCCCCTCTCCACTTACTGTAGGCTCACACACTTCCTGATGTGGGGCTTGAGGCTTTCTCCTGGGTTCTGTGGCTTGACACCTTGGCTGGGGTGGGAATGTTCTCAGCCTCAACCTCCGCAATCCAAGCCCAGCTCTGGGACACTCAGCCGGCGTCTGGCCAGCCCAGCCCTGCCGGCCTCCCCTTCTCCCTTCTTCCCTTCAGGGTCAGAAACAGATGCAGCTCATCTCTGAGAGGACTTGCAGTGGTGTGGAACTCCCAGGAGTTCTGCCCAGTGGCCGGGCATGCTGGAAATGTGCCTGCTCTGTGAAGGTTGTTCAGCCCTGAGATTCAAACAGTATGCAACAGGCCCTTCTATTTTTGAAGCTCCCCCGCTCTGTTAGTTCCAGCATGGTTGCTATTGTGTTCTATTTTATCTTTTACATCAAATAGGTTGATATTTGCTTACTGCCCCAAAGCCCTGTAACAGTAATATACTTTGAGAATTGAAAGGTTTTACACACACACACACACACACACACACACACACACACTTAATTCTCATAAAATCTCTGGGAGGAAGGTATCGTTCTTCCATTTACAAATAAGAAACCAATGCTGGGGCAGGGAAGTTATACTCCTGCCTAATCTGAGTTTGCTGGTTTATTCAGTCATTGTTTTGAACTAAAATGTGGGTCTAATACCCATACCCGTGACAAACACAAAAACCCCACACGTCACTGGCAACATGGCACCAGGCACTTCGTTTAGTAGAAGATGTGTATCAAGTTGTACCTTCTGAATAACAAAGCTGACCTTTATGGAGGAGATATTTCAGATGAATGAGGAAAATGCAGTGTCCAAAGTCAATTTCAAAGGTTTCTTCTTAATTATTATTATTTAGTAAATGTCAAGTTCATTCCAGAGGACAAAACACAGAGCACATATTCTCATATGAAATCTACCGCTTTGGTGAACTAGCTACACACAGGCCTCTGGGTACCCTACATTGTACAGTAGCTTCTATCTGCCTAAGGAAACAAGGTCCAGGCAATACGTAAGTTGAGGAGAGTGGAAACTTAATTGTCTGTCTCAAATTCATCTCCTCCCTTCTTCCTTAGAAATGGAGCTTTCACTATTCTGGTACTTGATATTCTAGATATTCCACCCACTCCAGAATTTTACAGTTGTGTTTGTTTGTTTGTTTGCTTGTTTGTTGTTGTTGTTGTTGTTGTTTTTGAAACAGAGTCCCACTCTGTCACCCAGGCTGGAGTGCAGCAGCGCAACCTTGGCTCACTGCAACCTCCGCCTCCGGGTTCAAGCGATTCTCCTGCCTCAGCCTCCCGAGTAGCTGGGACTGCAGGTGCCCACCACCACACCCGCCTAATTGTTTTTGTATTTCCGTAGAGACAGGGTTTCACCCTATTGCCCAGGCTCGTCGTGAACTCCTGAGCTCAGGCAATCTGCCCGCCTCAGCCTCCCAAAGTGCTGGGATTACAGGCATGAGCCACCTTGCCCAGCCCAGAATTTTACAGTTTATACCTTGCAGCCAGGTGTGCTCCTGTGGCTAAGTTTCGGCCAATGGAATAGAAATGGAGGTGTGATGGGCAACTTCCGGAAAGTATTGGGGTGGGGTGAACACACATGCCCCACACTGGCTCTTCCTCCTGCCAGCTAGCTGGAACGTAGATGCAATGGCTGTGTTGGATGGTGAGAAAGCAAGACAAAAAGAGCCGGGGCCCTTGGTGATCATGGTTTGGCTGTATCAGCTGTGGACACCCTTATCTGAACTCCTCTACATGAGTAAAAATCAAACTTCTATCTTCCTGAAATCTCTGTTATTTGGAAATTTTTGTTTTGTTTTCTTATGTATCCAAGGCTATTCCTGATATGTCTTAGAAATCTATATAAATTATGCTCCTGCCAAGGAAAAAAATTCTTTGTGCACTATTTCCCCTTAAAATATTTATTTAAAAAATGAATGACGGTTGGTTGATTTATGAAGTAATTTTTGAGTGGCTCATTCTAGTAGGCCTGAAGTTCCCAAAGGCATCATATTCATTTCTTCATACTTACTAAGTTCCTGCTCTGAGAGGGCCTCTGTACTAGATGCAAGAAAGAAGTTAAAGAAGAGAAAGCAGCCAGGTGCGATGGCTCACGCCTGTAGTCTCAGCATTTTGGGAGGCCGAAGCGGGCAGATCACCTGAGGTCAGGAGTTCAAGACCAGCTTGGCCAACAATGTGAAACCCCGTCTCTACAAAAATACAAAAGTTAGCCAGGCATGATGGCAGGTACCTGTAATCGCAGCTACTCAGGAGTCTGTGGTGGGAGAATCACTTGAACCCGGGAGGTGGAGGTTGCAGTGAGCCGAGATCGAGCCGTTGCACTCCAGCCTGGGTGACAGAGGGAGACTCCATCTCAAAAGAAAAAAAAAGAAAGAAAGCCCCTGCTTTAGAGGCACCTGCATTCTAGTTTTAGAAAGAGATGTGTTAGGCCGGGCGCAGTGGCTCACGCCTGTAATCCCAGCACTTTGGGAGGCCGAGGCGGGTGGATCACGAGGTCAGGAGATTGAGACCACCCTGGCTAACACGGTGAAACCCTGTGTCTACTAAAAATACAAAAAATTAGCCAGGCGCAGTGGCGGGCGCCTGTAGTCACAGCTACTGGGGAGGCTGAGGCAGGAGAATGGCGTGAACCCGGGAGGTGGAGCTTGCAGTGAGTGGAGATCATGCCACTGCACTCCAGCCTGGGCGACAGAGTGAGACTCTGTCTCGAAAAAAAAAAAAAGGAAAGAGATGTGTTAAAAATTAAACTGTGAACTATAGTAAATAGTAATACAATAGAGGTATATAAGTGCTATCAGGACCAGTAAGAGAGTAATTAATTTTGCATGGAAGAATCCAGAAGGTTTCATGGAAGTCACACTACTTCTCTTAAATCTGGAAGGATAAGTAAGATTTCCACAGGGGACTAAGTGAAGTCCCAAAATAAAGAGTTCAACAAATAATCCTGTGTGGTAAGAATACAAGGTACTTGAAGAGGAATGACAGGAGATAAATCTGGAAAGGGGACAGGAGCCAGGTCCTATCATCTTTCCTACATCAGTGGAGTAGCATGTGCAAATGTGCATTTTAAAATAACAATGCTGACCATGATATGGCCCTTGAGTTAGGGTTGAGAAAGTATCTTATTCATTTGTGTGCTCCTCAGAGAGCATCTTTAGCATCATTAGACCTTTACTCATCCAGAGTAGAGGTTTCTTAAACATTTATGAAAATGAATGAGGCCAGGTGCGGTGGCTCACACCTATAATCCCAGCACTTTGGGAGGCCGAGTTGGGCAGGTCACTTGAGGTCAGGAGTTCGAGACCAGCCTGGCCAACATAGTGAAACCCTGTTTCTACTAATAACACAAATTAAAAATTAGCTGGGTGTGGTGGTGGGTGCCTGTAATCCCAGCTACTCGGGAGGCTGAGTCAGGAGAACAACTTGAACCCAGGAGACGGAGGTTGCAGTGAGCGGAGATCGTACCATTGCACTCCAGCCTGGACAACAGAGTGAGACTCTGTCTCAAGAAAAGAAAAGAAAAGAAAAGAAAAAAGAAAAGAAAGGAGAAAAGAAAAGAAATGAATGGATGAATGAATATGTGAATGAAGGTAATAGTATTTGATTTTTTTTTTTTCTTCGAGATGGAGTCTCACTTTGTCGCCCAGACTGGAGTGCAGTGGCACTCACTGCAACCACCGCCACCCGGGTTCAAGCGATTCTCCTGCCTCAGCCTCCCAAGTAGCTGGGATTACAGGCACCACCACCATGCCCAGCTAATTTTTTGTATTTTTTAGTAGAGACGGGGTTTCACTATGTTAGCCAGGCTGGTCTTGAACTCCTGGCCTCATGATCTGTCCACCTCGGCCTCCCAAAGTGCTGGGATTACAGGCATGAGCCACTGCGCCTGGCCTTATATTGGATTTTTAAACATAGGATATTGTAACTGTTACCAGAAAGAGGTCCTGATCCAGATCCCAAGACAGCGTTCTTGGAATTTGTGCAAGAAAAAATGCAGAGTGAGTCCACAGAATAAAGTGAAAACAAGTTTATTAGAGAAGGGAAGAAACAAAAGAATGGCTACTCCATAGACAGAGCAGCACTAAGGGCTGCCAGTTGTATGTTTTTTATGGTTATTTCTTGATCATATGCTACACAAGGGGTGGATTATTCATGGGTTTTCTGGGAAAGGAGCAGGAATTTCCCAGAACTGAGGGTTCCTCCCCCTTTTAGATCATATAGGGTAATTTCTGGACATTGCCATGGCATTTGTAAACTATCATGGCACTGGTGAGAGTGTCTTTTAGCATGCTAATACATTACAATTAGCGCATATGAGCAGTGAGGACAGCCAGAGGTCACTTTCATCATCATCTTGGTTTTGGCGGTTTCAGCTGGCTTCTTTATTGCATTCTGTTTTATCAGCAAGGTCTTTGTGAGGTGTATCTTGTGACCTCCTATCTCATCCTGTGACTAAGAATGCCTAACCTCCTAGGAATGCGGCCCAGCAGGTCTCAGCCTCATTTTATCCACCCCCTATTCAAGATGGAGTCACTCTAGTTCAGACATCTCTGGCATAACTACTCAGTGGGTTCTTCTTGCCCACTGCCCAGATAGAGCTGATTTATCAAGGCAGGGGAACTGCAATAGAGAACGAGTTTTACACGTGTAGAGCCAGCTAAACGGGAAGCTGGAGTTTTATTACTACTCTAATCAGTCTCTCCAAGAATTTGGGGGCTAGAGGTTTTTGAAGGTAGTTTAGGAGAAGGGGTCGAGGTAGCTAGGCAATGGGTGCTTGCTGCTGATTGGTTGGGGGGTGCAATTATACAGGTGTGGGAAATGGTTCTCCTGCTCATTGAGTCACTTCAGGGTGGGGCCACAGGAGCAGGTGGCAGGTCCAAGTGGAGCCATCAGTCATCAGACATGCAAAAAGCCTGAAAAGATATCTCAAAAAACCAATCTTAGGATTTACAACAGTGATGTTATCTGTAGGAGTAATTGAGGAACGCTGAGACCAGCTCGGTCGGGGAGATCCTAACCCAGCAGCGCTAGAGGAATTAAAGACACACACACAGAAATATAGAGGTGTGAAGTGGGAAATCAGGGGTCTCACAGCCTTCAGAGCTGACAGCCCCAAACAGAGATTTACCCACATATTAATTAACAGCAAACCAGTCATTAGCATTGTTTCTATAGCTATTAAATTAACTGAAAGTATCCCTTATGGGAAATGAAGGGATGGGCCAAATTAAAGGAATAGGTTGGGCTAGTTAACCGCAGCAGGAGCATGTCCTTAAGGCACAGATTGCTCATGCCATTGTTTGTGGCTTAAGTGGTTTTCTGCCCTGGGCGGGCAGGTGTTCCTTGCCCTTGTTCCTGTAAACCCACAGCCTTCCAGCATGGGCGTTAGGGCCATTATGAACATGTTACAGTGCTGCAGAGATTTTGTTTATGGCCAGTTTTGGGGCCAGTTTATGTCCAGATTTTGGGGGGCCTGTTCCCAACAGAGGAAGTTCCCCATCTTGTCACCTCTGGAGTAGTGGCTGGCAATCCTTCATGTCTACAGCTTAGCCAAATTCAGGCTCCTCTATCCTCCTAGCTTGGTGGTCTCTCATTAGGTTCACAAAGGCAGTTGAGTTTTGGGGAAGGGCTAAACTGCATAAAGTTAGCTTGGCTCAAGCCCAGGGATAATTAAGGGCAGCTAAAGGAAAGGTGAGGGTTGGTTAAATCCCATCTCTTTCACTGCCACGATTTTCTCACTGTTATAATTTTTGCAAAGGTGGTTTCCATGTCTATTTTAGTTTGCTAGGGCTTCCACAACAGCATACCAGAGACTGGATGGCTCAAACCAGCGGTCCAACCTTTTTGGCACCAAGGACCAGTTTCGTGGAAGACAATTTTTCTAAGGAGGGTAGTAGTGGGGTAGAGGTGGGATGGTGGTGGGTGATGGTTTTGGAATGAAACTGCTTCACCTCAGATCATCACACATTAGATTCTCATAAGGAGTGTGCAATCTAGATCCCTCTCATGCACATTTCACAATAGCATTACCACCTGAGCTCCGCCTCCCATCAGATGAGCAGCAGCATTAGATTCTCATGAGAATCTAACTGTCATCATCTTGGTTTTGGCAGTTTCAGCTGGCTTCTCATTCGATTCTCATAAGAATCTAATGCTGCTTATCTGACGGGAGGCGGAGCTGAGGTGGTAATGCTCCCTTGCCCACTGCTCACCTCTTGCTGTGCGGCCTGGGTTCATAACAGGCCACAGGCTGGTATTGGAATGTGGCCCAGGGGTTGGGGACCCCTGACTTAAACAATAAAAACTTATTTCTGCCAGGCACGGTGGCTCACGCCTATAATCTCAGCACTTTGGGAGGCCAAGGCGGGTGGATCACCTGAGGTTGGGAGTTCGAGACCAGCCTGACCAACATGGAGAAAACCTGTCTCTACTAAAAACACAAAACTAGCCAAGCGCAGTAGTTCATGCCTGTAATCCCAGCTACCTGGAAGGCTGAGGCAGCAGAATTGCTTCAATCTGGAGTCAGAGGTTGCGGTGAGCCAAGATGACACCATTGCACTCCAGCCTGGGCAACAAGAGTGAAACTCCATCCCAAAAAAACAAAAAACAAAACCAAAAACCTTATTTCTTACAGTTCCAGAGGCTGGGAAGTACAAGATCAAGGTGGTGCTGGCAAGGCAGGTTTTCAAACTGAGGCCTCTTCTCTTGCCTGGTGGACAGCCACCACCTTGCTGTGTACTGACATGACTTCTTTGTGCAGGTGTTGGGGGTGGGGAGGTCCCTTCCTTTTATAAAGACAACAGTTGCATCAGATCAGGGCCCCACCCTTATGCCTTCACTTAACTGTAATTACCTCTTTGAAGGTCCTGTCTCCAAATACAGTCACATTGGAGGTTAGGGCTTCAATATATGAATTTGGGGCATTGAGGGGGACACAATTTGATCCATAACTATACTATTCTGCATAATGTAAAAACAATCCAAATTAGCATAAGCCCTCTCAGAGATTACCACTAGAAAGGGAAGATACTTATATAAACAACAAACACATAGATATAAAATGATCAAACAACTCCAGGCTGGTGAGACTATTGTAGATAATAAGAGTTAGTTATCTGATAGGACTAGGGCAAGCTTGTCCAACCTGTGGCCCAACACAAATTCACAAACTTTCTTAAAACATTACGAGATTTTTCTGCAATTTTTAAAAAAGTTCATCAGCTATTGTTAGTGTTAGTATATTCTATGTGTGGCCTAAGACAATTCTTCTTCTTCCAGTCTGGCTGAGGGAAGCCAAAAAATTCGATACCTCTGGACTAGGGTAAGAGTGAGTGAGTTGCTGAGGCTTCACATTTAAAGAGGCACTTAGTCTCAGGGCCATGTGAATGCACGGTTGGCATTTGCACCACCCAGAGAGTGAGCACCTAGTCCTGGCCCCATTTCCAAGTCTCCACCAAAGAAAAAACTTTGAAACTGTCTTAGTTTGGGATCCTGTAGAAGCAGACTCTGAGACAGAGACTTGAGTACAGATGGTTTGTTGGGGAGATGCAAGGGCTGCTGGCAGGAAAGTAGGAAAGTGGCAGAGAAGGGAGGGCAGCCAACAATGTGTGAGTTATGAGACCAGTCACCCTAGGGAGTGATTAGACCTTAACCCATGGAGAAGCCCTGGTGTGAAGGACACTCCACAGAATCCTACCATCTGAGGGGTGGAGGAGCTGGGGTATTTATACACCACCTCCCCATCAGCTTTTGTTAAGAGCTATTCTCGGGGCTGTGGCACTTCTGAGCAAAAAAGGGGCCAAAAATTCTCAGGCACAGAAGATGCAGATACTGAAAGTCTAGGGTACAACGGATAGGCAGTGGTGGGGGCGGGTGGCAAGGGGGAGGACTGAAGCCATTGACACTGGCTGCTGCAGAAACAAAACTTAGATATTATTGAAAAAGCCTTCTACCTCCCCCAAAGCATGGGCACTACGTTTGACCTAGGTCTGGCCATTTGGTTGTTCCCAAAACTAGGCCTTTAGTTGCCCTTGGCTGTTGAGCCTGGTGCTAAAGAGGTTGATTCAAAAATACTGCACTGAGAAGAAGTTAAATGAAAGCCAAAAAGGAAGAAGAATCTGGGAGTGCTGTCAATAGGGTGGAGGCTGGGAAGTTCCGGACAAGAGAAGGTTTGAAGCCAGCAGAGGTTGGGAAATGAAACCTGGAGCAAATCCTGTATCACAAGAGAGGAAATACAGCCACAGTGGCTTTGTACATTCTCCCATGACCCTGGGCAAGGGCAGGGCAGGAATATAATGAGGACAATGAACAAACAAGTGCCTGTGAGAGCAGAAGGGAACATAGGGAGTCTTTAGACCATGCAATATTAGGGCCCAGAGGACCTGAAAAATCATATGCCCAAATCTCTTAAGTTACTGAAGCCCCAGTTTCTCCTACTTGGGCTCACAAGCACGTGGGCTCACTGTGCCCTCCCGTTGTCTTTCCTCAGGCGGCACCTGTCCCCAGTGGGGAGTTTGCAGAAGGCTGATCATGGAAAACATGGTTCCTTTTCTCTTTTCCTCTCTACTTAGCCAAAATTCATGAGGTTCTTCTGGGATGGCTATGCCTACTTTCTCACCTCCCATTCATTCCTTGCCTCTACCACTCATTCATTTATTTGCATTCATTCAGCAAACTTTATATATATATATATACTGGGCATTCTGCTAGGTTCTATGGATACAAAGATAAGGTACTTCCTATTCTTATAATGCAGACAGTCTTGGGGAAAGAAATTCAAGTTGTATATGACAGTGGTTAGGAGCACAGACTTAAAAGTCCAACCACTTGGCTTTGAATCTTCGCTCAGCTACTTACTAATTGTGCCCTTGGGCAAATTACCTCTTCCTGCTATAGTTTTCTCATCAGCACAATGGAGTTCCTTATAGTACCTGTCACTCGCATCCATGTTAAGAGACCACCAAACAGGCTTTGTGTGAGCAATAAAGCTTTATAATCACCTGGGTGCAGGTGGGCTGAGTCCAAAAAGAGAGTCAGCAAAGGGAGTTAGGGGTGGGGCAGTTTCATAGGATTTGGGTAGGTAGTGGAAAATTACAGTCAAAGGGGGTTGTTCTCTTGGGGGCAGGGACGGGGGTCACAAAGTGCTCAGTGGGGGAGCTTCTGAGCCAGGAGAAGGAATTTCACAAGGTAATGTCATCAGTTAAGGCAGGAACTGCCCACTTTCACTTCTTTTGTGATTCTTCTGTTGCTTCGGGCCATCCGGATGTATACGTGCAGGCTTGGGCTTAGAGGCCTGACAGTACCTACCACCAATGGTCATTACAAGGATTATAAGAGAGGCCTCTAATGCATTTAGCACAGACCCTGGCAGATTGTGAATGGTCAATGATGGTGAGTAGTCACTGTTGCCACCACGTACAGTGGGATAAGAGTCAAATAGGCGAGTGCAGGGGATGCTTTGGAACACATGGGCATGGTTCTTAACCTAGACCAGGCAGGGAAGTGATTTCAGGGAAGGTTTTTCTAGAATAGGAGAATGGCCTAAAATGAGTCTTGCTCTTTCCATTTTGGATCCTAAGGGCCTACCATATAATAGGGACTCAAGTCCTAAGTGCTGAAATGCTGAGCATAAACAGGTATACATAAACATGGACAGAAGGATGGAAGAGACAAAGGAGTGGTGGTTAGACCCCACTGGTCACAGCTCATGCTCCTCTTTAAATGTCCTCTTAAATGAACATTATGATTCTCTTCCCCAGCAATGGTAGACATTGCATTCCAATAATAGCCAATAATCAACTATGGAATTGTTTACAAAAGTTTTTCTTCTTTTAGTCTTGTGAAGTTTCATTCAGTTTCTGTAACTGTAATAGGTTCATCGCCCAATGCACACAGCAAGTCAATATGCAGAGACACCAGGTTGCAGTAGAGAAAGAGGGCCACCAAATGAGGAGATGGGAGGGAGCCTCAAACCCGTCTCCCAGAGGGGTCTGGGGATAGAGTTTTGAAGGGCTTTGAAGTGGGCCAAAGTGCGGAGATGATTGACTGGTTGAAGAGTGCAGGGTGGAGTCATGTGAAAGGGAGAGAAAGAAGCTGGATTCTCATGCTGATTCCATTCCTCTGTGGGGCTCTTCAAACTGTTGCTAGAATTTGGGGGTCTGAAAACTATCTTAAGATCCTTAAACAAAGGCTTGCTTATAGCTTGAAGCAGGCAGAGGATGGGAAATGAAAGCTGGAGCAAGTCCTGTATCAAAAGAGAGGAGCAATGGGGATGCAAACCAATTCTTAAGCAGTCTTATGACCTTGATGTCAGGAATCCTACCTACAGGAAGAATGGTGATGCAAATGGTCAATATCTATTGCTACCTGACTTTTAGCAACAGGGAAGTGGGGTGGACAGCAGCCTACTAATGCTTAATCATAACAATATTTCTATCCAGAATCAGGCATGCAATTTTTATCAACCCCATAGGGATGGTTTCATTTCTATTTGGGCTTGAATAGCCTTGGCTGATTTCAGAGACTGCTGTCCTCTGTCTTTTATTTTGTATTGGAGAAATTTCAGGAAATTATTCTGGTGCTTCCAGGACATTTGTTCATAGCATCATTTAATGTAAAATTAACATTTTAGGGATGATAGAATTTCTAAACAATGTTCTTGGATCTTTGGAATTATAATTAAATACATGTTCAGGGTGTTAAAAATTCAAGCACTATAGCTTGTACCAGAGTGTGGAAAGACTATAGAGACGTTATGCTTTTTAACGGAAGTTGGCAGAATATGATGTCAAGATTAAAGAGCAGGCAGATTTATTTTGGCAGCTGACGATCCTAGGTCTAGTGAATTTCCCATCACAACCCATTAAGCAAGAGGAGAAAAAGCCTGAGTGTAGGATCTTTAGAATGAAGCCACAGCAGGAGCAGCAAAGGTTGGTTTAATTATGTTAAAAGCAACCCTAAGACCGGAAAAAGCTTTTAACATTCCTAGCACATAAAAATAGTTGGTCTTGATGTTTTGCTGCTGAGCAATTGTGGAAATGCGTGTTTCTATTGTGGCCATTTCTTTTATGTGCATATTTCTTTTATGACTCATCTCATGTCTGAATTATGAAAGTTTGGCATGCGGAAGGGCATGAAAGCCTCACATCTTCATTTCCAGTTAACCCCTGTCAGTATAAAGTTGGGCTGCACTTTAGGATGAAATTGTGTGACAATTCAACTCAGAGTATATTTTCTAGGACTGTTTGGTATTTGGAGCAAGGAATGATTTCTCATCTCTAAGTGTTTTTTAAAAGTAGACATAGGCTGGGCATGGTGGCTCACGCCTGTAATCCCAGCACTTTTGGAGGCTGAGGCATGCAGATGACCTGAGGTCAGGAGTTCGAGACCAGCCTGGCCAACGTGGTGAAACCCCATCTCTACTAAAAATACAAAAATTAGCTGGGCGTGGTGGCAGACGCCTGTAGTTCCAGCTACTCAGGAGGCTGAGGCAGGAGAATCACTTGAACCCGGGAGGCGGGATTGCAGTGAGCCGAGATCGCTGCCAATGCACTCCAGCCTGGGTGACAAGAACGAAACTCTGTCTCAAAAAAAAAGTAGATATAATATCATATGCAAACAATAGCAGTAATCACAACACACACTCCCCTGCTTGCTTTCTATACTGATTATAAAGATCTGGCTGATTGTAAGATCAGTGCCCTGATATTGGGAAGCAATGATTATTGCTGAGTTTTATTTTCCTCATTTGTAAAATTTGAATAATATCTGCCTGGCTGGTTTGTTGTGGGAATTAAATAAGTGAATATATGTGAATAGTTTAGTACAATGTCTGACACATACTCATTGTTCAATAAACAGTAGCTGTTGTGAATGTTGATGTAGTTAGTATTATTAATAATGCAATGGGAAAAACATTGGCCTAGAACTCAAAAGGCTCAGTTTTCTCTAAGTAATTATTTAACCCATTGCCTAACCTGTTTTGCTTACTGAATCTATTTTGAGCCATAATTTTTCTCATCTTAAAAGAAGGAGTTTGGCCCAGATAACTTTCTAACTTTAGTATTTATGATTCTATGAATAACTGGTGGTCAGTATGGCGGAGTCCTCTCTGCTCCACCCCTTCAAGTCCCTGCGTCTTTCCTGGAATAATATTCTTCAACCACAAGCAAGTCTTGTGTCTGGCGTTCTGGGAGGAGAGCTTGAGCTGCACACTGGCCAGCTTTGTGTGGGTGCAGAATAGCTCTGCACTGCGGAAAGGACTTTTTTGGGGAATGAATTCTACGTCCAAGGACATAATGTCTAGAAGTGTCTTTTGGTACTAGTAGATACACAGATAAAGTTCAGACTTGTCTCCAGGAGATACTGTTCCATTGTGAGAGCAAAGATCGATGGCTTTTTCCCATAGACCTTGATGGAATTTAACCATTTTAATTTGACAACAAAGACGTTTTCACCTGGGAAGATAGAATTCCCCAGACTGGCTCCAGTTAAGAGCAGGCAACCATAACAGCATAATAATTACCCCTCGCATCTGTATAGTTTGTTGCCTCTACAAATCCCTTTGTCATACATTATGCCATTCCATCCCCACAACAACTGTGTAAGGTAGGGAGGGCAGCTATGAATATCCCCATTGCTTCAATAAGGAAGTGGATCTTCAGAGAGGTTGGTGACTTGCCTGGGGTTGCACAGCTCATAAGAGCATGTGCTAAGCCAGAGATGCTGGGCTTACTGGCTATGTGGGGCGCCTACACACCTCCTAACACCGTGTCTGAACAGCAGCAACTCTGCCTTCTCCACTGGTTTCCCTGGAAACTGGCAAATGTCTCAGCATCTCCATCAGATAACACTAAGGAAAGAAAAAATTTCAAAGAAGGGTCTGCGAGGGCAGTAGGCTGGCCAAATAAGCAGAAAGGCTAAGGAGAGGGGAGATGTCACCCTCATTCTCTATCAAGAGGCTCCATATAATCCTTATCAATAAACACTTTTAAAAGAGCTGTTAAGTTATAGCCATCCAAATATGCATCAAAAAATCACCTATGAAGGGCAACATTCAATTCAAAACTAAGTTATTTAAGACTTTTTAAGGAGAAACATATCTGTTTATTGTAAAGAAAAAAAGAGCATGTAAATATTTTATTAATTGAATAAATCAACTCCTAGAAGAACTGATTCAAGTTCATCAATCAGTAGAAAAATCATTCTTGGCCTATTCGTAATTTTGCTTAGTCAGTTCTGCAGAGAGAAGATAATGGCATTTGACTTGCTTCTCTCTGATTTTCCTTGCTCGGGTTTGAAAAAAGAATATGCTGTGGCTTCTCTCTTCCACATTCCTGGAGGCATCCTGTTCACTCAGGACGGTGTAGTGGGAGTGCACTCGCTGAGGAGTCTTGAGGTGTTGAGTAGGCTCTCCTATCACTTACTCTGACAAGGGACCACAAACACACAATGCTAGTTCTCGAGCCTTCTAGAAGCTGGACTGGATGATCCAGAGGCCCCTTCTGGCTAGAAGGCCAGAGATGTCCTTTTCCCCTCCCAGGAATCAGCCAGCTGAGAGTGTCCAAATCTGTCCTTCTACTCCCAGCAGGCACTATGCCCCTCAAATCAAGGGAAAGATAAAACTCCCAGAATCCCTCACTTGATTTCCCCCTCACCTTGTCATGGGAAGACCTATAGCTATAATCTGTGTGCTGGGAGAGACAGCTGTGTCGTATTTGAATATCCTACCAAGCCTTAGGAGACATGGCAGGCAGTGAGGTTTGGGAAAGACAGAATCCCCACATAGCTTTGCTGGCCGTGCCACGTGTAAGAACCCCCCTGATGCTGCCAGGCTTGAAATGCCCCAGAGGTACATAGAAATGCTCTACTCTGAACCCATTTAACCAGCTTCCCAAAGGTTAGGATTGCTTTATTTCAGCTCCAGAAGAAAGCCCTCAAACTAGTTTTTTTTTCCACTATGGATTTCAATCTGTCAATCTGTACAATGTCTGATTTAGCAAAATCTAAAGGCATCTGAATAAAAGGCCTACAGACAAATTGTGAATGCACTCCTATTTAAACCATGGACAGATTTAAAGGCAATAATGATCTCCACTTCCCAAGGATAGGCTTTGCATAGGAGCGGCATTTTCGTCTTTCATCTTCTCAGAAACCCCAGGAGGCAGGTATTACTACTGTTCTCACTTCAAAGTTGAGGACATTGAACCAGATAAGGTAGAACAATTAAGTTCACATAGGTAGTAAAAGCAGGAGCCGTACATAAACCCAGGCTCTTGCCTTTAGGCAACATTGCCTTCTAGATGAACAGGAAGGAACAGAGCTTCAGGCTAAAGAGAGATCTGGAACTTGGGACTAGCTCATCAGCATGGCTGAGCGCTGCTTTTTTCAGTTCCTTCCTTGCTGCCTCCACATCCACTCTGATCTATACTCCATATTCGATAAATGCAATAGCCCCATAATTTCTCTTAGAGGCATCTGGAAATATATAGGTCAAACTTAGAAAGGAGGAAAGTTAAAAAACAGACTCATGGGGGTTTCAAGGGGCTCAGTATCAAAGCATGTGTGTGTGTCGCACCCACGCACACGCACTGAGCCTCGAATGCGGCCTCCCCACTGTGCACGTGAAGAGGAGAGCAAGACCTCTCTGTGCTGCAACAGCTCTGCGAGTGCTGCCCAGAGCAGCTGTGGCCTCCCCAGCCTCATCACATTACAGAGCAGCATCTCAGTTACAGCCCGCCACCCCGCCTCGCTGCTTTCAGCTCCCAGCTCTCCTCTTTTTTTTTTCTCTCCTGACCTCTCTATCCTTGCTGTGGATTAGCTCCGTGTGGCTAGCTTGGTCTGTACTTCCCCAAATTGAATCCCATTTCCTCTCTCCTGCTCTGCACCAGCTTTTTCGGATGTCTGTGTTGGTTTCCTCCTCCGGCCTTTGCAGTACTCACTGTGCCTGCACTCTTCCGGGTTACTAAGAGTAGGTGTCAAACGAGGACAGCCGAGACCAGGTCTTCCACTGCATGCTTCCCTGGAGCCAGCTACCAGCTCTCCCCTAAGATGGGTACAGAAATGCCAGTGCTTAGCCTCTAAGGCTTGCTTTGAATTCCAGCTCTGCCACTCGGACCAGTATTTCACTTCCTGAGTCTCAGTTTTCCTATGTGTATGATGGGTATAGCAATTTGTATGATGATATGATGGGTACAACAGTCTCTTCCTCAGAGTGTTGGGAGAAGTGAATGAGATAATGGTTTAAAACACTTGGCAGGGGCAGCTACAGAGACAGTTCTAGCTATTAATATTATCAGTATGTTGTGACTGGTTCCTTACCTTTCACAGGACACAAACTCTGCCTCGTTTTCACTTCCTCCTTTTACATTTTTTTCTTTTAAACATACATTACCTGAATAACCTTTACACGTAGGTGTTATTACCCCAATTTATAAGGAAGAAAACAAAGCCACGGACAGGTTATGTAACTTTCCCAAGCTCACATCGTTTGAAAGAAAAGCAGCTGGGATTCAGTGGTCCACTCTGACTCCTTTGGGAGACAGCTGCAAGGTGCGTCAGGGTCCGTGAACTTTGCTGGGGACTGAGAAAACCAGGTGATCAGACAGTGCCCTGCAGATGGGGCACAGACAAAAGGAGAAACAGGCAGGTAAACAGATAATTACAGAATAGTGGGATAAAGGTATCCAAGTAGGCAGGCAGGGTCCTGGGGGCCCCCCTGGGGGCAGGTCTCCAGAGCCCATGTTTTTTTCACCACTACTGTACTGATCACAACTCAAGCTAGATTATTTCCTGCTAGATTATGGGACATGTTTGAGGAGAGAAAGAGTAATTCTGATACAGGGTAGGGGATGGGGTAGCAATGGAGAAGGCCATATAAGTATTAGAGTCAGATTTTGGAGGAAGGGACATAGGTAGAGAAGGTAGGAAAAGGCATTTCTAGGTGGTGAGACTAACATGAACAAAGGCAGAGGGGCTGAGGGATGTAGGATTCATGGTGGGCCAGAACATGAAAAGCCCAGAATGCCATGGTAAGCAGCTTGGGCTTTATTTTGAAGGTAAAAATAGAACCACCTAAAAGGTAGGTCAAGATTGACGCTATTTTGGGTGGCAGCATGTGTGTGGAGGCTGGACAGGAGAGAGCAAAGTTTCAGGCAGGAAAACCAAGAAGGTCCATTATTATTATTATTATTTTTAAAGAGATGGGATTCACTGCATCCTTGAAATCCTGGGCTCAAGCAATCTTCCCACCTCAGCCTGCTGATTAGCTGGGACTACAGGCACATGCCACCATGCCCAGCTAATTTTTAAGTTTTTTGTAGAGATGGGGTCTTGCTATGTTATCCAGGCTGGTCTCAAACTCCTGGCCTCAGCCTCCCAAAGCACTGGGATTACAGGCATGAGCCACTGTGTCCAGACTAAGTCTAACATTTTAATCCAGGTCAGTCTCAGTTACTGTGACAGAGATGGTAGTGGTGGTATAAAATTCTCAGGACATAGGTTAGATATGAGAAGGAATGGGGAGATTAAGAGGGTCCAGTCAGAGCTCTGCTATGTTGACTAATCAAGCCAGCACCCAGTGGAGGAGTACAGTAAATCACAGTCAACTGGAACACAAAATATTTCCTAGGCCCAAAACAGGAAGAGCAAGAACATGACTGTAGCTATTGCATTGTCAAAAGAAGGAATGTATCGTGGAAGGGGAACTGCCATTGCAGAAACAATTAAAAAGAAAATAAACACAAGCACAGAGATGCAGAAGTTGGCAGCTCCAGGGGAAGGGGCCCCATGAGCCCCAAATTCAACAGTCTCATCCCTGAAATGAATGTATTTTGACCCAAGTGTGGGTATTGATGACATTAGCCTTTTAATTTATATCACTGACTCTCCTTGCTCTGACTTAATACTCACCAAGCCATCTATTGATTACAATTCTCCTTTTTATATAGATCCTCCTACAGAGGAACAGAAACCTCTGAGCAGCCAACGTGAATGTCCAGCACATTTGGCAAAAGGCAGTAGAGTGTGGCAGTGAAGGGCATTGGCCAACATGCTTGAGTTTGAAACTTTACAGCTGTGTGGCTTTGGACAAGTTATTTCAAAGCTCTGCAACTCTATTTCCCTGTCTGTAAAATAAGGATGTTAATAGTACCCTCTCAAAGGGTCATTGTAAGAATCAAATGACAAAATGCATGTAGACACGTGGAGGAGTGCCTGCAAGTAGTAGACGCTCAATAAATGATTAATGTTGTTATTACAGATCTCATTGCCAACTGATAAATGGTGGCACTGTGGTTATATAAAACATCAGTCTCTCATGAGGATGGTAAGTGTGAGTCGGTCTTCAAGGGTGTGCTTTCCTATGAGACTGATAAGATTGAGTTTCTGGGCCAGGTGTAGTGGCTCATGCCTGTAATCCCAGCACTTTGGGGGGCCAAGGTGGGCGGATCACCTGAGGTCAGAAGTTCGACACCAGCCTGGCCAACATGGCAAAACCCTGTCTCTACTAAAAATACAAAAAAAAAAATTAGCCGGGCGTGGTGGTGCATGCCTGTAATCCCAGCTACTCGGCAGGCTGAGGCAGGAGAATTGCTTGAACCCGGGAGGTGGAGGCTGCAGTGAGCCGAGATCATGCCACTGTACTCCAGCCTGGCGACAGAGCGAGACTCTGTCTCAAAAAAAAAAAAACCTGAGAACTTGATCCTTTACTATGGTGAATTTGTTTGCTTGTCTGTTTCCCATAAAACATTTGCAAGTCCTTGAGAGGACAGTTTGTGCCTCATTGTCTCAAATCCCAAGTGCCCAGAATGGTAGCTGGCACATGATAAGTGGTTAATACATTTTTATAGACTTTATAGCTATGATTCCAATATTGTCACTGGCCTATTTCAGATCTGTCCAATAGAAAAGTAATTAAGCTCTACTGAAATGTATAATTTTCAATTTTGTAGTAGCCACATTAAAAAATAGTTAAAAGATTAGGTAAAAGTAATTTGGGGAATATTTTTTATATTACACTCTTACCTCATACCATATTTAAAAATATTAGCTTGTAACAGTTCAAAGACCTAAATGTAAGAGCCAATACTATAAAATACTTAGGAGGAAACATGGGTGTAAATTTTCATGACCATGGATGAAGCAACAGGTTATTTGAGATAACACGAAAAGCATAAAAAAAAAGGAAAAATAAATTAGATTTCATCAAAATTTAAAACGTTTATGTGTTAAAGAATACTGTCAAGAAAGTGAAAAGACAACCCACAGAAAATACTAACAAATTATATAACTGAAAAAGTATTTGTATCCAGAATATATAAGGAACACTTACAAATAAACAATAAAAATACAACCCAATCTTTAAAATGAGCAAAGGATTTGAGACACTTCTCTAAAGAAGATAGACCAATGGCCAATACTTGCGTGAAAAGGTGCTCCATGTCATGAGTCGTTAGGGAAATGCAAGTCAAAAACCACATGAGCTACCACTTTATACCCAGTAGGATGGCTATAATTTAAGAACAGAAAAAGACAGAAAATCACAAGTGTTGATGAGGATGTAGAGAAATTGGAATCCTTACACATTGGTGATGGGAATGTAAAATGCTGTGAAAAATGATTTGATAGTTCCTCAAAAAAATTAAACAGACTTATCATATATTCCAGCAATTCCACTCCTGGGTTTACACTTAAGAGAATTGAAAACACATGTACATACAAAAACTTGTACACTTGGCCGGGCGTGGTGGCTCATGCCTGTAATCCCAGCACTTTGGGAGGCCAAGGCGGGTGGATCACCTGAGGTCAGGAGTTCAAGACCAGCCTGGGCAACATGGTGAAACCCCATCTCTATTAAAAATACAAAAATTAGCTGGGCGCAGTGGTGCGTTCCTATAATCCCAGCTACTCAAGAGGCTGAGGCAGGAGAATTGCTTGAGCCCTGGAGGCAGTGGTTGCAGTGAGCTGAGATTGTGCCACTGCACTCCAGCCTGGAAACAGAAAGAGACTCTGTCTCAAAAAAAAAAAAAAAAATTGTACACTAATTCATAGCAGCATTACTCATGGTAGTGAAAAAGCAGAAGCAACCCAAATGTTAACTGATGAACTGATAAACAAAATATGATATATCCATAAAAGAAATATTATTCACCTATAAAAAAGAATGAAGTACTAATATGTATTACAACATGGAAAAACCTTGAAAACATTATGTCCATTGAAATAAGCCAGACACGATAGTCCAAAAAATTGTATGATTCTATTTATATGAAATATCCAAAATAGAAAAATCTGTAGAGACAGAAAGTAGACTAGTGTTTGCCAGTGTTTGAGGGGAGGCTCAAACTGGGAGTAACTGCTAACCTGCAATGGGCTTTCTTTTTGGAGCGGTAGAAATGTCCTGGAGGCTGAGTGTGGTGGCTCACTCCTGTAATCTCAGCATTTTGGGAGGCCGAGACAGGCAGATCATGAGGTCAGGAGTTCGAGACCAGCCTGGCCAACATGGTGAAACCTCATCTCTACTAAAAATACAAAAATTCCTGGGAGTGGTGGCATGTGCCTGTAATCCCAGCTACTTGGGAGTCTGGGGCAAGAGAATCACTTGAATCCGGCAGGCGGAGGTTGCAGTGAGCCGAGATCACACACTGCACTCCAGCGTGGGTGGCAGAGCCAGACTCCATCTTCGGGGCGGGGAATAAAACAAAACAGAAATGTCCCGGAATCCCACAGTGGTGATAGTTTCACAACTTTGTGAATATACTAAAAACCAGTGCATTTAACATTTTTAAATGGTGATTTTTATATAGTGTGAAATTTTATATTATGTGAATTATATTTTAGGTTTTACTAAAACCAAAGTATCTAAAATATTACAGGTTGACTATCCCTAATCTGAAAATCCAAAATCCAAAATTCTCCAAAATCTGAAACTTTCTGAGCACCAACGTGACACTCAAAGGAAATACTCAATGGAGCATTTTGCATTTTGTGTTTTCAGATTAGGGATCCTCAGCTGGTAATGTAAATATTCCAAAATCAGAGAAAATTCAAAACCTGAAACACTTCTGGAGTGTTTCTAAAGTATCCCTTTAAAATAAAGAATAATCAACCTGTATCATTTTCACATGTAATTGATATAAAAAGTTATTAATGAGGTAATTTACATTTTTCCCATGCTAAGTCTTTGAAATTCCGTGTATATTTTATACTTACAGCACATCTCAATTTGAATGCTACATTTTCTCCTGAAATATTGTATTTAAATTTCGTAAAATTTACAATGAAAAAAGTAGACTCACAAACCTAAGTTGTCTCAAGCATACTTCAAAGTTTTCCAGTAATGGAGTCAAGTATCAGTGCTTAAATTTTTGTTTTAATTAAAATTAAACAAAATTTAAATTGCACTAGACACATTTCAGGTACTCAATGGCCACATGTGGCTAGTGACCACCCGAATGCACAATGCAGGTCTAAGGCAGACTACTAAGCCTATCTCATTCTGCTATTATCATTCTAAACTAGTGTTTTTGTTTTTTCCCAGTACCATTCAACTGTGATTGTTTCAGTCACTGTCCTATTTAGAGCAGAACTATATTTGCGGAAAGGGGTCTTTCAATATTCTTCCTCCTCCCCGGTCCTTCCTCCTCCCCTGCTTCTTTACTCTGGAAGCATAGGAAGCTTGTGTTGACGTCATGGTGGTGGGTTGCCCTCCGATATCCCTCCCCTCCACCTCTCTTAGTAACCTCTCAATTTATTTTGGGCAGCAATGCACAAATGGAATGACATAGTCTTGGCTAGCGAGGTATTAGAAAAGCCTAACCCATCCACAGAAGAGAGATCACTGGTCTGTGTACATCCTCTGGGTCAGTGGTGACACAGCTGTTCCCATCTAGCCTTTGAATGTGCACCAATATCATCTACCTATGTACTGAGCCTTCTCCTCATCCCAAACCCACTTCTTGCCCATTGGGACTTCTGTGTAGTCCCAGCAGGACATATGGCAGTCTCTGCACCATCTGCACACCACGCACAGGTCCTTTCTCTGCCTGACCATGCCACGTCACCCTTTCTGCTCTTTTGCAGCCTTCCCTGGTGAGGAGGGCTCCTCTCAGATTTCCAAACTGTAAGTGAGGCACAGGCCCCTTCTGCCTTTGGCTTTCCCTTTAATCTAGCAGAGGACTCCATTGTTTCTATAGGCCCCTCTTCCAAAACATTCAAGCTGTGGCCCAGCGGTAGTCATACCTATTTCAAAGCTCGTGGCTCTTGCTGCTGCTCATGCTCTCACGTACTATCTCAGTTATATTCTCCTACCATGTTCGGCATCTTTTCTGTCTTAGAGCTTGTGGTGAACCATTTATGCATACCTCCCAGATGTGCTTTTGAGGCCACCCCTAAACTAGAAGAAATAAATGAAATACAACACAGATGACCTTCACTTTGGGTTTCCTCTCGATGAGTTTAGGCTACACTACACCCATTGGCATGGGGGGATATCTCAAGAATTCTGAACATGCATAATTGAATATACTTCTACTGCAGCAGAACCTAGTTGGATTCTAGCAAAATGCTCCAATTTAATCTATGTTTAATATTTTTCTGTTGCTTACCAAACTGAATTAATTGGCAATATATTGCAAAAAGAAGTGCTTAAAAATAATTTCCAAAAGGCAATATATCAAGAGCCAGATTTTCAAAAAGATAATCATAGTAAATTAAATCTTAGAGTACTTATTTAACTTTTAAAAAGATTCTTTCATATCTATTACAATAAAACCTTTATTTAACTAGAATGAAGTATTTTACTCACATTATCTGGTTAAAAAGTAAACAAACGTGAACCAGTGCATCACTTAGAAATATATTTGGCTACAAGTAAGAGAAACTCTGACTCAACTGACTTAAAAAAAATAAAGACTATTGTTCCACATAATAGTGAGCCCAGAGTTGGGTGGTGTCAGAGTTTCAGCAGTTCAGTGTTATCACCTAGATCCAAATGATTATGTATCTTTTTACTGTAACATCCTCAGAAAGTTGGCTTCAGCAGCAGTGGCAGCTTCCTGAGTTGCCAAAATGTGACACAAGCCCAGGTATCCCCTCATCACACAGCAAATCTCAAGGCATTTATGCAGTCATCCTCTATCTAGAACAAGGAGACGCTTCCCCCAGAAGTCCCCATACACCTCTCAGGTCTCTTTGGCCAGAATCACATCACAAGCCATGATTGGCTTAGAATAACCAACAATTATTCCTTAGGCTCAGAGTGGCCTTGTCCTAAACCCATGAACATTAAGCAAAATTCGGGTTCTATTAGCAAGAACAAAGGGGGCTGGCTGGTGGGTGGTCAACCAAAAATATCTGGCAAAAGCATCCTTTTTTTGTTTTTGTTTTTGTTTTTTTTTTGGTTCAAATGTTTGGCTAATCTTTCTTTCATGTGTGGTGGTCCACATTCTGCCTTTTTGATAACTGCGGATGTTGAAATAACCTCGGCTCACTAAACTGTGAGCATCAATTTTTCATTATAATGGGCTGTAGGATTAGGAGGTTTAGAATAATGGGCTGAATTTTTATTGGCTACTGACATGTATTTTGGAAGGTGCATTTTGGGCAAATGATCAACATTTGTTTCTTTGGCTATGATTTACTGTTTAATTCCAAAAGCAGAGTGCTGAAAAATGTTGCTGACTGTACTGCCAGCCTCCTGTTTTAGTTGTCTGGCTATTGGTCACTTCCATTTGATTCCATAGCAACCTACAAAGTAAGGAAAGTACTAGAACTTCTAAGTGAGGTCAGAGAAGTAAAGTAACTCTCCTAAGGCCACATAGCAAGTTTTAGGCTTCCTAGCTGCAGACTTCTCACTAAGTGTAGTGTGATGAGCAAAACGGCTCATTATACAAGAAAGAAGTCTTGCATAATGACCTGAAAACAACCCTGGCAGCTCACTCTGATTACCAGTACCATAAGCTAGAAGGGATGAAAGACCTTCTTCTCCCAGCAGAAGGGGCTGCACTCAAGTGCAATATTCCAAAGGACTGGTGGTGTCCTCCTCACTGCAGGACTGTAGCATCCTTTGGACCCCAAGGTCCCCAGATGCTAGGCAGCTGGCTTTCCAAGGTACTCCTGTAAGCAGCCAAGCCCCCAAATCTAGACTGCCTGGACCAAGATGCCTAGGTATCCCTTCACTGACAAGGCAGCTTTCTCAAGCTTGCTTTATAGAAAAGGTAGAATCGGGGGGATACCGTTCCTCTGTTAGAATAAGGACTCACACTACATGTCTTGCAGAGCACTGTAACTTACCTTGTAGGTTTACCCTTTCCCCAGTAAAGCCTATTTCTTAACCCAAACTAGGTGAGCTTGTAGAACTAAATGGCTGCATACCAGGTGGTGACTCAGAAGGGACCCAACTTATACAACAGACACCTGCTTCTTTTATATAGGTAGAAGGATGTGTCATCCAACTGTCCCTACAAGTGCAAAGCTATTAATATAGTGCTGCATTAAAAAAACTCATGGAAAAATTGTTTTACCCTTAAAGTGATGCTTTCTAGTTATATTACATGCATCCATTTAAGTCATCCAATCTTGTCTCTACAAGATAGAGTATGTATAAACACATATCAATAAATGTTATACATCATACATTGCTGTATTTGAGACTTCATCTTCTTTCGCTTTTTGTTACCCCCATTTCAGACACACACACACACACACACACACACACACGCGTATCCCCTCATGAACTTTCTGACAACAACTCACCAATGCCATTGCTAAAGTAGCTTGATTTCTCTAGTGATTCTGAATATTTAGATTCTAGGGGCACGTGGGAACATTCTCCTCTCCAAGTTCTTGTGATCCTACAATTTCTCCACAGTGATCTAAGACAAAGTAGCTTGTTTTTGTTTTGTTTTTTTTTTTTAACTCAACAGGGTCTCACTGTCACCCAGGCTGGAGTGCAGTGGTGTCATATTGGCTCACTGCAGCCTCGACCTGCTGGGCCCAAGCAATTCTCCTGCCTTAGCCTCCCAAGTAGCTGGGACTATGTGCACACCACCACGCCCAGCTAATTTTTGTATTTTTTGCAGAGACAAGGTTTTGCCATGATGGTCAGACTGGTCTTGAACTCCTGGACTCAAGTGATCTGCCCACCTCAGCCTCACAAAGTGTTGGTAAAACAAGCATGAGTGCCCAGCAAAAGTAAAGGAGCAGGTTTCTCAGTAAAGCATTAGTCTACCCTCATGGGTTTTCCTTTGATTACTCTTTGGGATACTCTCCATCTTAATCACATATGCTAGAGACCAGGATTTTGAGACTAGCCTGGATAACATCGCAAGATCTCTGTCTCTGCTAAAAAAAAAAAAAATCCAAATCAGAAAAACAAAAAAAACCATAATGGCTAATTTCGTTGTCCTCCTAAGGTTTTCTTAAAATTGATTTTTAAATGTTCATTAATTTTTACATTATTCATCTACCAAAATGACTAAAATAAGACAAACTGCCAATACTTAATGTGGATGAGGATATACAGCCACTGGAATGTCCCTACATTGTTGGTGGGGTAAAATGATACAGCCACTTTTGAAAAAGGCCTGGCAATTTCTTTTAAAATTAAAGATACAGCTACCCTATAATCAAACAATTCTATTACTAGGTATTTACCCAAGAAAATAACAACATATGTCCGCAAAAGACATATAAGAATATTCATAGCAGCTTTATTCATAATAGCCAAAATGTGGAGATAGCCCAGATATTGTCAGTGGGAAAACAGATATATCAATTGTAGCAACTTTAACAATTGGAATGCAGTTTAGCAATAAAAAGGGAGCAAACCAGAGACATATGCAATAACATAAACAAATGTCTAAATTGTGCAATGTGAAAGAAGTCTTGCATAATGAGCAGAGTCTGCACTGTATGATTCCAACTATATGAAGTTCTAGAACTGGCAAAACTAATCTATAGTGAATAAAATTAGAACAGTAGTCTTTTTTTTTTAAATGGAGTCTCACTCTGTCTCCCAGGCTGGAGTGCAATGGTGCAGTCTTGGCTTACCGCAAACTTCGCCTCCCGAGTTGAAGTGATTCTCTTGCCTCAGCCTCCTGAGTAGCTACAGGCATGTGTCACCATGCCCATGTAACTTTTTTGTATTTTTAGTAGAGATGGGGTTTCACCATGTTGGCCAGGATGGTCTCGAACTTCTGACCTCAGGTGATCCACCCGCCTCAGCCTCCCAAAGTGCTGGGATGACAGGTGTGAGCCACCGCGCCCAGCCCCCACCATCTATTTCTTTCTTGGGTAGTTAGAATGGAGACTGACTGAGACAGGTCATGAGACATTTTGGGGTGATCATTGTTATTTTGATAGGGGTCTCAGTTACATAAGTGTATGGATTTGTCAAAAACAGAATGTTCACTTAAAATTTGTACATATCATTATGCATACCTTAACAATAACTATAAATAAAATTAAACTCTAATGCAATGTATGCTGAACTATTTAGGGAGAAGTGATGTCTGCAACTCATTTTGAAATGTATCAATAAATTAGATGGATTGACGGATGGATAGGGATGAATAGATAGGTAAGTATGTGATAAAGCAAGTATAGTAGCATGCTCTGATAGAATCTAGGTGGTGGGTATATGAATGTTTAGTGTTAAATTCTTCCATATTTTCTTCCACAGAAACCCTGTGTTTCTGAAAATTTTCATGACTTATATTGGATATAAGTTCATTAGCTTCTTTCATCTTCCAAAATTGGTACATCCTCCTCTTCACACTTCCTTTGGTTCTCACGGTTTCTGGAGGCAGAGACAGCCTTGCGACTACAGCTACCCATGCAGTGCTATTTGAGGGACTCCAGAAGGCTTCTCTGCTCAGCATCCCCCCTCACCTCCTTCTACCAGTCATAACAGAAGGTTTCTTTTTTCTTTTTTTTGAGACGGAGTCTCGCTCTGTCACCCAGGCTGGAATGCAGTGGCACGATCTCGGCTCACTGCAAGCTCCACCTCCTGGGTTCACGCCATTCTCCTGCCTCAGCCTCCCGAGTAGCTGGGACTACAGGCGCCCGCCACCATGCCTGGCTAATTTTTTTGTATTTTTAGTAGAGACGGGATTTCACCGTGTTAGCCAGGATGGTCTCAATCTCCTGACCTCATGATCCACCCGCCTCGGCCTCCCAAAGTGCTGGGATTACAGGCGTGAGCCACCGCGCCCGGCCACAACAGAAGGTTTCTACTAAGCATTTATTTCTTTAGATCTAGGGGGAGTTTAGGTCATCACAAATCTCCTATCAATATGCAAATATTCCCAGGTCAGGAAAGTAATTTAAGCCTGGGGGGGCTTACTTGTCAAATAAAGGAAAGCAGAGTCTTTTGTGACAGTAAATAAAATATACGGACAAGAAAGAGAAAGAGAGAATCTATGTAGGAGGCTAAGACATGTCAAAGCCAAACCACAATATACAGTTTTGCCTAGAGCCAGGAGTTTGAGACCTGGCTTAAACCTTAAAAAATTACAGTTTATCTATAGGGAACAACTCTAATCCCCGTTCCTCAAGGGATAACAGCCAGAACCTAGAAATAGAGTGAAGATCATGGTCATCAAAACACAATTCTCTGGCCCCAGGCTTGTTTGCTCTATAGAACTGAAGTTCCTCAATTTCCTCCACTTCATTCTGGGAGGCATTAGACGATGTCCTGTGCGTGCCTGAGAATGAATCCTCTGTCCCTCCTTGACCTGCTGAGGCTGTGAGTTTCTCCTGGGCATGCCCCCAAGGCCTGTGCCAAAGGTCTGGATGCCTGCCTCGAGCTGATTTCCTTTCCCATGCCATCTCTGGTCCAGAACTAGGCTTTGTTCAGCCCATGCCTCTGCTCAGCTGCTTTGCCCCTTCTGAGTTCGAAGACCCGAATGAGGAATGTTCCCTTTGTCCTCTAAATCCCCATGTTTTCCCTAGAAACTTCACTGAAACCCTGTTTTGCATATATATATATATATATATATATATATTTTTTTTTTAGACGGAGTCTCACTCTGTCACCCAGGCTGGAGTACAATGGCGTGGTCTCGGCTCACTGCAACCTCCGCCTCCCGGGTTCAAGTGATTCTCCTGCCTCAACCTCCTGAGTAGCTGGGACCACAGGCGCATGCCACCACACCTGGCTAATTTTTTTGTATTTTTAGTAGAGACAGGGTTTCACTATGTTGGCCAGGCTGGTCTCGAACTCCTGACCTTGTGATCCGCCTGCCTCAGCCTCCCAAAGTGCTGGGATTATAGGTGTAAGCCACTGCACCTGGCCTCCTGTTTTGTATTTTCGATTGCAGCCTCTTCTCTTCAAGGCTTGGGTACAGCTCATGGGGGCAAGACTGGGGCCACCTGTGGGACAGACTGGGGCTGTACTGATAGAGCCATCCCTTATCACTGACTCAATGTTCTTGGACTATCTTACAACTCTCTTCTCTTTCCTCAGGATGAATTCTCAGTTAATCCTGAGGAAAGAGAAGAGAGTTGCAAGATAGTCCATGAACTAAGGCTTTTTGTTCCTTCATGTAAGTAGGCCACCCATAACTGTTTCCCCTTCTGTTTCTTTTGAGGCAAGACTGAATTACGAGGAGATCCCAGCTGAAGCTATCAGGATGGGACACTAGTTTCTGAATAAAAATAAATGGATGCAGACTTCAAGTTACATTACTGCATTCCACTGAGAGAGAGTCTTTTATCTTCACCTCCTTGCTTATGAGCTTGGCCATGTGATTTGCTCTGGCCAATGACCCATTGGCAAATGTGACACAGAGTCTTGGAAACAGTTCTACAATGGGAGCTGCCTTCTTTTCTTCTTTTGGAAAACAGAAGCCAGTAGCCTGAGGTACGTGCTAGATGCTGCAGACACAGGGCCCAGTTGCTTTTGCACCATAGCCAACCACCAGATGTGTGAGTGGGGCCATCTCTGATCAATCAGCTTCTGGCTGACCTGCCAGCTGACTGCAGCCACATGTGTGAGCCCAGGTGGTACCAACTAAATAACCACCTAGCTAAGCTCAGTTCAAATTGCCAACACCTGGAATCATGAGCCGCTCAGTAATTGTTGTTTTAAGTCACTAAATTCTGGATTGGTTTGTAAGGCAGAAACAGGTAAATGATACACTGTTGGGTGGGCAGAAGAGGAATTGATGGAATAAGCATCCATAATTGATTGAGAAGATAAGACCTAAGGTTCTCTTCAGATTCTGAAATTATATGATTTGATGAGAAAATCCCAATGTCTGCAATAAGTGTAATGCATGTAATTTAAATTTATAACTTAAGAACTTTTCTTCTCCTCTCTTTTACATTTAAAATCTCAGAGATATGTGACTGATTATCTACACCAGGATCTTATTACTTCTTGGCCATGCTTTGTTCTGTTGCCACCATGTACCCCAAGTACACAACCTTTCTTAAGTGTGCACCATTTGTAAACTTTAACTTTGCATGATTCATATCCTAATCTTGAATAAGAGCTATATACATAAAAGAGTTGAGACTTATGTATGAATTAATTTTTTAAATAAAAAGATATTGAGATCACTTGCAAAGTCACACACAACCATAAAGAATGCAGCTGCCATAACATTAAAGGAAATTACCTCTAGGCTTCCATCCAGTACGATGCAATTTTCAAGGACTAAGACAGAGGCCTTGAAAATGGGCGGCAATAATGGAAATGCTGACATATCCATAACTCCCACTGCTTAAGGAATGGTAAAGAAAGACTAGAATAATAATGACGCATTGTGAATCCCCAGTATTTTTACCTAGTGTTGGCAGCAAGTGATGGAACAGGCTTTCATAACATTATAATTAAATTACAAATTATTTGTCTAAATAATTTCTGAAAGTCAAGAAAAACAGTGCTGTATTTAATTTGGGATAAGATTTCATTTCGCTGAGGTTTTTGCTTCCTGCTCCCAAGTGAGAGGTATCTCAGATAAGACACCACCCTGTCCTGGTTTACATACCTGGTGTCCACGGAGGGAAATGCAGGACAGAGGCAGATGAATCTTTGTAAACAACAGGTAGTGTCGCACTAAGAACTGCAGGCCTGGAGTTCTTGGAAAATGTCCTTTTTCACCTCCTCGCCCCCCTTCCCTGGTTTTGACACATTTTTCTCTTTGAAAACACAGGGATATCAGGAAAGAGTGTGAACAGAGTCTCATCTCCATTTATGCTCTCCCTATACCCCCTGCTCTGCTTGCAAGTCCCCCAAGGACCTCAAAGGGTATCCTCCTCCAGATACTGAGAGCTGACCCAGCAGGAGGGGCCCGGGAAAGTTTGAAGGTGCAGCCACCCTTATTCATTACAGAATGTCCTCTCTTCTTATCTTGCCTTTTTTTAGCCTGAAGGACAAAGAAAGAGAGAGGAGTCTCGATTTTCCTTGTTAATCTGCTCCAGCTGGCAGCCTGTCCAACATTTGAAATCATCTGTGATGTAACAATTATTTTTTTAAAACACTAACATCCCATTTTACGTAATTTTATGGGATAAGAGGATGGCAATTTAGCTTAGAAAACATTTTGACCAACGATCATTCAGACGAATAAAAATGAGGACAAAAAGGATGACTGTGACAAGCAAAATAGAACAGCCTGCTATGCCAAGAACTTAACATGAATCATGCTTTCCAAAGGCCACATTGCTTATCTGTTCTATAATAACCTGGAACCTCCTCCTCATCAAGTCTCTCTTGGGCTCCTTAGTAGCCCAAGCTTAACAGATGTATGGACTTAGAACAGGTGGATACACAGAACCTCAGACTCACAGCTGAAGGGACCTCAGGGTTCGTTTTAGTTCACCACGTCTACCGGATTCCCCATGCCGGTCTGGGAGTTGGAGAAACTGGTGTAGAGTGGAATGGGTTGAACTGTGCCCTCCAAAAGGGTATGTTAAAGTCCTAACACCGAGTACCCATGAATGTGACTTTCTTTGGAAATAGGGTTTTTGCAGAGGTAATCAAGGTTAAGATGAGGGGTGGGCACTAATGTGACTGGCGTCCTTAAAAGAGGAGAAGATACACTGGAACAGAAATGCATGAGGGAAGAACTCCATGTAATGACAGAAAAAGAGGCTGAATATTGCAGTTGCAGGCCAGGGTGTGCCAAGAATTGCGGGAAAACTACCAGCAGCTAGGAAGAGGCAAGGAAGGATCTTGTGCTACAGGTTTCAGAGAGGGAAGGGCCATCGGACACCTTCATGTTGGGCTTTTGGCCAACAGAACTGTGAGACAATAAATACCTATTGTTTTTGTTTTTGTTGTTGTTTTTTTTTCCTTGAGATGAAGTTCTGCTCTTGTTGCCCAGGCTGGAGTGCAATGGCACGATCTCGGCTCACTGCAACCTCTGCCTCCCGGGTTCAAGTCATTCTCCTGCCTCAGTCTCCTGAGTAGCTGGGACTACAAGCATGCGCCACCACGCCTGGCTAATTTATTTTAATTTTTTTTATTTTTTGTATTTTTAGTAGAGACAGGGTTTCTCCATGTTGGTCAGGCTGGTCCGGAACTCCTGACCTCAGGTGATCCACCCGCCTCAGCTTCCCAAAGTGCTGGGATTACAAGCATGAGCCACTGCGCCCGGCCTAATAAATACCTGTTGTTTTGGTGATGGCAGCCCTAAGAAATGAAGACAGAGAGCTTAGGCAAATGTCCACGATCACACAGCCTGTGATGACGGAGGAGACGGGCGAGTGTAGGCCCTGCCATCCCCATTCCAGAGCTCTGTCCTTGTCCAGGGCTTTCTTCCCCTGAGGCTTCATGCATCAGTCGTCTGTGTAAGTTTTCTCCATCTTTTATTTTTATTCTGGATTTCTATAATAATTTCCTTCAAATAGACTTTTCTTGTCTTCTGACCCCTGCTGCATACAACTTTTTATTTGGAAAAATTTAAAACCTAAGATAAATTGAGAGAATAAGTCAATGAACACACTCCCTTCACCCTGATTCACGGATTCACATCGTGTCATGTCTGTTTCCCTCTCTTTTACTTTCTCCCATGTGTATTTACTTTTTCCTGGAACCATTTGAAAGTTGCAGATCTCATGACGTTTCATATCTAAAATATTTCAGCATGCATCTCCTAAGGACAAAGACACTCTCATAACAATCAGATTCAGAAAATTTAACACCAATTCAAAATCATTATCTAATAAAATGACCGTATTCACATTTCTCCAATTGTCCCCTAAATATCCTTTGTAGATATTTTCTTCCTTTCTTCCATTTCTTCCCCTCTACTTTCCTTTCCTTCATTTTTAGACCCACCACCCAAACTACCCAGCCATCATGCCTCTTTAGTCTCTTTTAATGTGGAGCTTTCTCCCACTTTATGTTTATTTATCTATTTTTTTGTCTTCTACAATATTGACATTTTTGAAGGGTCCAAGACATTTGCCCTACATGATGTCCCACAATCTGAATTTGTCTGCCTGTTTCCTCGTAATTAGATTCGGATTAGATATTCTTTGGTAAGAATTTTACCTAGGTGATGCTGATTACCTAGGTGATTGCATCTCACTGGGAAGAACAGGGTGTCAATCATCACCCTTATTAATGATGTTAGATTCATTGGTTATGGTGGGACCTGTCAGATATTCCCATTGTAAAGGTATCTTTTTCCTTGTTGTAATTAATCAATAATCTATGTGAGATATTTGAGAGAAGACTTGTTCTTACTCATTTAATACAGTACATCCAGGGTTAAAAACAATATTGACTTGATATTAGATATCTCTCCATAGCTGAAATGCAACTCCTAACATGTCCTTTTACTCTGTGTGTGTGTGTGTGTGTGTTTTACCAGGGGTGGAGGTTGGGTTAAGGTTAAAACTAACTTTCCTCTTTTATAAACCACCAGCCTACAGGCATCTGAAGGTCATTCTCATGTCTTTATCAGTACATGTATAATATTATCCAGGTTTTGGCCTCATCTAAGCTTTCTGACCCCTATTAAAATTTGTGTGGAAACTTAAGAAGGCATAAAAGGTAAAGTGTATCTTTAAAGGTAAGTTATGTATATAAAAAGGTAAGTATATCAAAGAGCAAAATGTTAGATAGGTAACCCCAAGGCTTAAAGCATAAAATGACATTATGTAAATCAAAGTTTTGCTTCTCAGCATGTCAAGGCCGAAGTATCACGGATAACATAGAGCTTATTCTGTGACACTAGCAGCAGGGTGATATTTTCCTTGCTGGCTACCACAAAGGACGTGAACTTGAGAATGCAGAACAAAAATAGATCTCCAAAGCCATGTCAATCATTTCTGAGAGGTTGAAAATACTCTCTGCTTTAAATGGAAGTTACTGCTTTGGTAATCAGTGTAACAACATTAAAAACGCACACCTGTCTCTGAGTGAGTCTCAAACACAGTGCTCAGAGTGGAAAACGCACCAAGCCCACCCTCAGAGCATTCCTATGCTACTGTGGGGCTGCATCTGCTGTGGGATTCCTGTGGAATTCTTTTTGTATCATTTTCCCCACTAGGTTGCAAGTTCCATGAGAACGGGATCTTTGTCCTGTTTTATCTCCAGTGTCAAGAACACTGTCTGGCACACATTGGGTGTCAAATAATTATTGGCTGGATGAATTCGTGACTAAAGGCAATGCTCTTCAAAGTTAGGTCAATTCAATCTTTCCCTAGACTTTCTAAGCAAGAGATGTAACCTTCTGTCTCCTCCACTCCCTTTTAACTTAATTACAAAATTTGTTTCTGGGGAGTGTGTAAAGGAGAATAAAGGAGCCCTTTTCAGTGTCTCTCTGTCAACCTCCAACAGCTCAGCTAGTCATCTCAGGCAAGACAGGCTTCAAGGCACAGCCCTGTGTGCCAGATCAGGTTAGGATTGCTCTCCTAGAGGCCATGTATCTTCTTTTCTTTGCAAAGCTGGAACCAGGAAGGACTCACCCATCCTCACTGGTGAGCTCACCTCCTTCCAATATTTTCATTGCTGAGTTGCTAAAGGTCATGAGGAGAGGGCAGCCTGAGCATTGTTGATAGAATGTGTAATTTGTTTAAAAGTTCATATTATTTCTCAGCATGACTTTGTCTAGAAATAGTGCAATATCAAATTGTAATTTGCTTAAATATGTGACAGTTAACCAAAATAAATTATCTGCCTTTTGATGATTAGCATATTTATCTTTCATGTGTAGATGACTTTGTTTCAAGGAACCTGAAAGAACCAACCAGTGCATATGAATCAGGACCCTCCAGACTCAGAGATGGTAGGTAGCCAGTGAACAGTAGAGGACAGAGGGGGCAGGAGAGAAGCACTCCTTCCAGAAGAAATAGCAATAATATCACTTAAAATATAAAAAGTAGTATCATGTGCTAGTGCTACTGCATGTATAATACTTCTGTTTACAAGAGCCCTGTGAAATAAGAACCATTATTCTCATTATAGAGAGCAGAAAACTGAGGCTTAGCAAGGCTGTGACTTGACAGTAGCAAGGGGTGGAGCAAGTATTTGATGGAGCGGGTCTGACCTCAGAGCCCTTGCTTCACCACACACATGAGGAATGTGTCCAAGCGCATGATAGAGACAGAAGCCTGTTATTTACTATTGTTGTCTGGCAAGTTTTCAAGGAAATCTTTGATCATTTCTTAAAAGGCTTATGTTGGGAGAAACCCAGGACAGATAAACTCCTGTTAGATTACTGCCTCAGAGTTCAGATAGAGGAATCCCTATACTCTTTGTAAGCATTTTTTTATTATTTAGTCCTTTTATCATCTTTGTGGTTCTCCTTGAATCGCACTTCAAAGATGACACATTCCAGAAAAGTATGGATATAGTTCAATTCCAGAGAGGCATTTATGTGCAAATCCATGAATAGCTCTGCTATTGTAGGTGCATTGAATGAAGGACACTGGGCACAGTCAGCCTTCATCATGGCCAAGTTAAAGATTCTATTACTGCTGACTTGCTTAGACACCTGAGTCCAATGGCTCATCCCTTCTCTCTTCCCCTTGCAAAATATCAGAGGGGAAAAAAGACCCATATATACAAAGGTCCTTTTTATTTTTTAGCCTAACACCTAGCAATAAGTAGAAGGTTTACATTCATCAGGTCTAATTTTACCTAAACTGTATAAGATTTTATGCGGGGGGGGAATCCTTCCCAAACCAGTTTCATTTCCATGTAGGCAACAGCTGCTTTCCACGACTACAGTTCACATTCTCTACCACTGTGGGTACAAGTTTTCTTTCCTACTACTCACCTTCCCCCTCACTCCCCCAGACAAATACAAGAAAAGCATCAAAAACCAGTTTTAAAAAGCAAGCATAGGCTAGGCGTGGTGGCTCACACCTGTAATCCCAGCACTTTGGGAGGCCAAGGTGGGTCCTTGAAATCCAAAAAGTTAGGAGCCGTGTTATAAATGATTACATTTAAGCTGGAGTTGGAAGAGACATACTCCTATATAAAGGAGTTCCTGCAGTTTGCTTGTCAGTGGCTTCACCACATCTGAGTTAAGGGGAAATTAATCTGCAAGAAAAAAAAAAATGCCTGCTTTTTTTTTTTTTTGAGACAGAGTTTTGCTCTTGTTACCCAGGCTGGATTGCAATGGCATGATCTCGGCTCACTGCACCTTCCATCTCCTTGGTTAGAGTGATTCTCCTGCCTCAGCCTCCTGAGTAGCTGGGATTATAGTCACCCACCACCATGCCTGGCTAATTGTTTTGTATTTTTAGTAGAGACAGGGTTTCATCATGTTGGCCAGGCTGGTCTTGAACTCCTGTCCTCAAGTGATCCACCCACCTCGGCCTCCCAAAGTGCTGGGATTATAAGCATGAGGCACCGTGCCCGGCCAAATTTTTAAAGGCATAAAGACTATGTCTTACTCTTTTCTCCATTTGCAGAACACAGCAAAAACCCTAGAACACAAACATTCGAAGAGTGTTTATCCAATTAGTTTGCATATAACTAAGTCAAATATAAAGAGAAGTTTCTCTCCCTAGACAAAACTGATCACCTTTTTTTGCAAACTGGCATACCACAACAGGCCCTGAAGGGAAGCCCCAAGATGTAAAGAAAGTTATAAGAACATTCAAATACCACAGGCACATAGTAATGGCTCGAGAATTGAAATTGAAATTGAAATTGACCTAATTAGTAAACACCATTGTTCAGAACAGTCTTGGCTAAGTAATAGGGGTTGTGTTTAAACCTTAAGGGTGACATCCATTTATACATACTTCAAGTGGAAATGGAATTTCCAGATGCAGAATAGAATAAGTGCCATCAGAAGATAGCGTAATTGCCAGCTGCAACTGAGATCCTCAGTGTTCATTTATCCAGGTCATTTATTCGTGAGTCATGGATTTGTGGAATGAAAACTGAACACTGAGCCAGCAGTTCCCTGAAACTAGGAAAACAGTAAGTTCTTATTTCCCTGACAAAATCTGGCTACAGTTCAGCAATGCAGTAAAAAATATGCTCCATAAAAATATCTTTATGGATTTTCTCATTACATTGACAATTTCCCCTCATGGGGGGTGGAATCACCAAATACTTGTATCCTCTATATGCATACATTTCCCATGAACATAAAAAGTACAAGGAATAAAATTATAATCAATGGTTTCATACACTACTAAATTCAGAGAATGTAAGCATACATAGTGTTATGTTATTTTTTATTTTTAAGAGATAGGGTCTTGCTCTGTCACCCAGGCTGGAGTACAGTGGTACGATCATAGCTCATTGAAGTCTCAGACTCCTGGACTCAAGGCATCTTCCTACCTTGGCCCCCAAAAGTGCTGGGATTACAGGCATGAACCACTGTACCTGGTCCATTAGCTATTATTTTAACTCCTTAGTGGTATCCAAACATTCAATTGTTTAATGTTGACTGGAGGTTCAAATTTGGACTTACTTTTGGTAGTGATTAAATGGAGATGTGAGGCTACACAAAACTTTATGGATGAAATTGTGGCAGCACTGGCAATTGTAACCAGGGTCAGAGGAAGAAAACTAGAAACCCAGAACATCACCACTTGCTGGTGCTTATTTCCCTAGTTTTCAAGATGAAAGGAATGGGAACAGCTCTGAGAACCAAACTTGAGGCTCTTCTAATCCAACACTTCTGCAAAAGCAGCATCATGTAGGTTCTGCTACATCATGTACTCACTGTGGTTGGCAGCCTCCAAGATGGCCTCCAGTGATTTCTGCTGGAATTCATACCCCTGTGGAATGCTTTCTCAAATTTTACCAGGGTACAGAAGTAATTGTATGTCACTTCCAAGATTGTTGTAAAAGATGCTGTAGCTTCCGTCTTTGTCTCTCTCTCATTGTCTGTCTCTCTCAGATTACTCACTCTGGGGAAAGCAGCTGCCATGTTGTGAGCAGCCCTATAGAAAGGCCCATGTGGCAAGAAAGGAGAATGTTCAGCCATGTGAGAGAGCTGGAAGCATATTCTTCAGCCTCAGCCAAGCCTTCAGGTGACTGCAGCCCTGGCTGATGGCTTGAATGCAAACTCATGAGACCCTGAGCTAGAACCACCCAGGGAAGCTGCTCCCAGGTTCTTGACCCTCAGAAACAGAGTGAGATCAGAAATATTTGTTGTTTCAAGCTAATTTTGGTGGTGATTTGTTATCTAGCAATAGACAATACACCCACTATAATCTTGGGCAAGTTAGATAAATTAAGCCCCTGTTCCTCATCTATAAAGCGAGGACTAATATAAATAAAAATACATTTATATTGCTCTCCTTTATTCCAGAATGAATTTATGACTACTTTTAGGGATATATAAAATAAAAGATAGCATAAGTTAAATGAGAAGTGAGAAGAGAGGCAGAAAAACAAGGAAAACAAGGGTGGGGACATGAAACAGAAACAGAAAACAGGTTTAAAAAACAATATATTGCACACATTCCATAACTGAGTCACAATTCTGGCTCTAAAACTTTGAATAATTCTTTTTACCTCCTCCACCCCTTCAAACACACAGAGATAAAATTATTTATTCAGTTCAGAGTCCAAGAATTTTTAAAAGAATCCAATCACTTCTGAGACTTATAATTATCCTTAGTACTAAGATGGGTGGGAATTTTCCTTGGGATCTGCCCTAAAGCAGACACTGTGTGGAGTACCAGCTGATGCCTTCATACTCATGGGTAACTGCATGAAATGGGATGATACATACAAAGTGTCTCATATCATGCAGGTTCATAATGGGCTCATACAAGGTGCTACTGTAACTATTACTATTCAGTATCAGGTTTTGCCAGTATAACAGCTCACCTCTTAAAAATATTTGCCCTTCACAGGCTAATGCTCTTGACCTTTTTTTTTTTGAGACAGAGTCTTGCTCTGTCACCCAGGCTGGAGTGAAATGGCGCGATCTCAGCTCACTGCAAGCTCTACCTCCCAGGTTCATGCCATTCTCCTGCCTCAGCCTCCTGAGTAGCTGGGATTACAGGCACCCGCCACCACGCCTGGCTAATATTTTTGTATTTTTAGTAGAGACGGGGTTTCACCGTGTTAGCCAGGATGATCTTGATCTCCTGACCTTGTGATCCGCCCGCCTTAGCCTCCCAAAGTGCTGGGATTACAGGTGTGAGCCACTGTGCTTGGCAATACTTTTGACTTTCTATCCTCATACATATTCAAAACAGCCCACTTCAGCCATGAACTTAATGGAAACAATGTGGGAAAAATCCTGGATATTTTGAATATTTTTTCCATATTACTTCCATCTCAATAAGAAAGTTTGACATATATGTCCATCCTCATGGCCACCCATGCACAAAGCTTTAGGCCTCTTTGATACCTTCCCCCTTTTCACCCTTTCTCATTTACCTCGCCAACAAGTCCTGATTTTTTAGTAACATATCTTCCTATCTGTTCTCTCCTTTACATCCTTTCTGCCATCATCTAGCTCTGCATTTTAACTCTTTACACCCACGTTTAGGCAATCACTTCCAGTTACTGCCAATCAGCTATGATGCATATCATTGTCAGGGCAATTTTCTCTTCTTTGATCACAATTCAGTCAAGTGTCAATCTGCATCCCAACTGCAGAATGAGGAAGTCCAACATCCTTGAAATGAAAGACCTTCAAGAATCAAGACCCAGACTCTGCCCAACTCTAACTCCCACTCTTCACCCAACATAGCTCCTCGACTCAGATTGGCTCTCCTCTTGGCCTTTCTGCACTGTGGTTCCCACGTAGAATGTGCCACCACCCTCACCCCCTTTCTGTATCTCAATTAAATTCACTAAACCTAGCTCAGATCCCAGCTCAGAGAATTGAGAGTCCCAGAGTTGGAGGGACTCTTGACGGTCACTCTCTCCAACTCTCAACCTCACCCATGCATCATCCATTTACCTAGCCAACATTTGTTAGCTACCTCTTAAGCCAAGTTAAAAACATATATGATAGATTCAGCCTAGGAAGAGGTCACATCTATACAGTGAGACTGGCCTGCAAATGATGACAATGTGAGTATAAAGTTCAAGACACAAACAAAGTGCTTTGAGAGCACATTCTTTGTCATTTGTTGTCTACATTCTATTGGGGGAATCACCCCCAATAATTCAACATAGGTTCTTTTCTATTTCCCTAAGTGTCAGCTGGTCTGAGAAATAAAGGGAAAGAGTACAAAAGAAACTTTAAAGCTGGGTGTCCAGGAGAGACATCACATGTCGGCAGGTTCTGTGACGCCCCCCAAGCCACAAAATCAGCAAGTTTTTATTAGTGATTTTCAAAGGGGAGGGAGTGTACGAATAGGGTGTGGGTCACAGAGATCACATGCTTCGCAAGGCAATAAAATATCACAAGGCGAATGGAGGCAGGGGGAGATCACAGGACCACGGCGAAATTAAAAACGCTAATGAAGTTTCATGTCCCACTGGGCACACATTGTCATTGATAAATCTTATCAGGAGACAGGGTTTGAGAGCAGACAACCAGTCTGACCAAAATTTATTAGGCGGGAATTTCATCCTCCTAATAGTCCTGGAAGTGCTATGGGAGACCAGGGCTTATTTCATCCCTTATCTACAACCATGTAAGACAGACATTCCCAGAGTGGCCATTTTAGAGACCTAGCCCTGGGAATGCATTCTCTTTCTCAGGGCTGTTCCTTGCTGAGAAAAAGAATTCAGCAATATTTCTCCTATTTGCTTTTGAAAGAAGAGAAATATGGCTCTGTTCCGCCCAGCTCTCAGGCAGCCAGACCTAATGGTTATCTCCTTTGTTCCCTGAGCATCACTGTTATCCTGTTCTTTTTTCAGGGTGCCCAGATTTCATATCGTTTAAACACACATGCTTTACGACCAGTCAGTGCAGTTAATGCAATCATCACAGGGTCCTGAGGTGACATACATCCTCAGTTTACGATGACGGGATTAAGAGATTAAAGTAAAGACAGGCATAGGAAATCACAAGAGTATTGATTAGGGAAGTGATAAATGTCCATGAAATCTTCACAATTTATGTTCAGAGATTGCAGTAAAGACAGGAGTAAGAAATTATAAAAGTATTAATTTGGGGAACTAATAAATGTCCATGAAATCTTCACAATTTATGTACTTCTGCCACGGCTTCAGCCGGTCCCTCCGTTCAGGGTCCCTGACTTCCCACAACAACAGTCTATTTGAATACCTTCAGTAACAGGAAACTCATTGTCTCAAGGGGTAGCTCATTCATTTTCAGAAAACTGTAACCACTTTAAAGTTATCATATTGAGTTTAAATCTAACTTCCACACACTTAATTCTAACTTTTTCTTTTTTCTTTTCTTTTCTTTTTTTTTTTTTGAGATGGAGTTTCACTCTTGTTGCCCAGGCTGGAGCGCATCGGCATGATCTCAGCTCACCACAATCTCCGCCTCTCAGGTTCAAGCAATTCTCCTGCCTCAACCTCCCTAGTAGCTGGGATTACAGGCATGGGCCATTATGCCTGGCTAATTTTGTATTTTTATTAGAGATGGGGTTTCTCCATGTTGGTCAGGCTGGTCTCGAACTCCCGACCTCAGGTGATCCACCTGCCTTAGCCTCCCAAAGTGCTGGGATTATAGGCGTGAACCACCACACCTGGCCATTTTGTTGTTGTTGTTGTTGTTGTTGTTTTTTGAGAAAGAGTCTTACTCTTGCCCAGGCTAGAGTGCAGTGGCCGATCTCAGCTCACTACAACCACTGCCTCTCAGGTTCAAGCGATTCTCGTGCCTCAGCCTCCTAAGTAGCTGGGATTACAGGTACACACCACCACACCTGGCTAATTTTTGTATTTTTGGTAGAGATGGGGTTTTGCCATGTTGGCCAGGCTGGTCTCAAACTCCTGACCTCAAGTGATCCATTTGCCTCGGCCTTCCAAAGTGCCAGGATTACAGGTGTTGAGCCACCGTACCTGGCCTAGTTTTTTCAAACTCTGGTGTTTTCAAAGACAAAGCTAGCTGTCTTTTCATATGACAATCATTAAAGTATTTGAAGAGCATGCCATGAATATCTCTAAACTTCTCATATGTTCTGATTCTAAACTTTTTATCCTGCTGGTAGCCCTCCTCTGGCTACACTGTAGATTTTTTATGCCCTTCAGAGTTTGGTAGGGACTCAACAAGGCAGAATGGAGGGAGTCTATCACCTCCTTTGTTCCTAACTCAACCTAAAATCACATTTAGGTTTTGAAGAGGGAAGGGGGCATTCTCATTACATTGCTGCTTTTAGACAATCAAAATTTCTGGTGACTCTTTTTTCCCTCTCTCACACACCTAAGTGACCTCTAAAATCCTGTAGCAAAAATTTGTTGTTGGTTTTTTTTTTTCTTTTTGTTTGTTTTGGAGTGCACTGGCACAATCACAGCTCACTGTAGCCTCGAGCTCCTGGGCTCAAGTGATCCTCCCATCTCTGCCTCCCAAGTAACAGAGACTACAGATGTGTGCCACCTTGCCTGGCTAATTTTTTAAATTTTGTTGTAGAGACAAAGTCTCAGTATGTTGCATAGGCTGGTCTTGAACTCCTAGGCTCAAGCAGTCCTCCCACCTTGGCCTCTCAAAGTGCCGGGATTACAGGCATGAGCCACCAGGTCCGGCCTGTGACACAAATTTGAATGGCTCATATTGGAGCTTGTTGCTTGCTGCCTTATACTGCTGGTTAATGTCTTTTGCATATATTTAAACTCTCCACCTAAATATTAGGTTTCTTGAGGATAAAAATATTTTTTATTATTCATTTTCCTTTAATAAATATATTAATAAATACATGAGTGTTAAGGGAGAAAAATGCCGTGGTATGCAGAATAATGCCCCCTTTCTCCCAAAAAAAAGATGTCCACATCATAATCCCAGAACCTGTGAACATGCTATGTTACATGGCAAAGGAGAATTAAGGTTGCACATGGAATTAAGGTTGCTAGTTAGCTGATTTAAAAATAAACAGATTATTCTCAATCATCATCATGTACCCAATGTAATCATCAGGATCTTTTTAAAATGAAGAGAGAAGAGGAAGTCAAAAGTCAGAGAGTGGCTGGAAGGTCTACTCTGCTAACATTGAAGATGGAGAAAGGAGCTATGAGCCAAGGAATGTGGGCAGCTTCTCAAAGCTGAGAAAGGAAAGAAAATGGATTCTCCCTTAGAGCCCCCAGAAGGAAACACAGCCCTGCTGATGCCTTGATTTGAGCCCAGTGAGACCCATTTCAGACTTCTGACCTTCAGAACTGAAAGATAGTATGTGTGTTATTTTAGGCTACTGAATTTGTGGTCATTTGTTACAGCAGCAACAGGAAATTCATTTTTAAGTACTAACATTTGGCGTTATTTGCCAGTTATCATTTGGCTAATTCCTAATCCTTACAACACGTTAGATTTTTTAAAAAGTTGAAGTTATTGGGTAAATTTTGAAGGATAAACCCAGAAAATAAGAAGCAGAGCTAGGGTTTGAACTCAAGTGTGTCTGACTCCAACTCATACTCATTCAACAAAACCAGTATGCCTTAAAGAGGGATAAAATCAAAATGCAGATATTGCACCTGAGTATTTCTCCGAATGTTCTGATTAGAATCCCAGAGCCCATCGTTTCTGGCAGAAACTAGATGTATGATTCAATATCTATTGTTAATCTTTAATTCACTGCTTTTTTTCTCTCCTTGAACTTTTCTCTCTCCAGTTGATACTGCTTAAACATAAAAGTAACATTTTGAACTGAATATTAACTTACTGCTTTTAACAAATCAAATTGTTCACTTCAAATCACATTATCAACTATAGTTATATTAGAATGTGAGTTGAATACAGTAGGTATTCACCTACAAATACAGTATCTGTTTTCTAAGGAAAATATGCTTTTATAAGGTGTGATTGGTTCTCCTGATAAACTATATTCAAACCTTGCAGCTCTCTAACAAGAGTGGCTATTCAGTGGTGATACACTTAGCTGTGCAAACTTTACTGCTGTTTATAGACACAATAAGTATGGGTGGAAATTCTCCAATTATAAGGATGCAGTTTGCCCTCAAACCCATAATGAAAATGTAAAACTTTCTTTAGTTTTCACAAAGCTAGAATTAATTAAATCCTAATCCTGACATAAGCCCTTTTGAAATCTAAGGGATATAATAAAAGGTGACATATGCATTTATTCATTCATGAAGTATTTTCATTCACCTGTTGAAACATGTCATTTTCTTTCCCTTCATTTAAAACAAGTCCATTTATTCATCGTTGAGCTCCTATTACACATAGTGATCACTATACTATTACATAATGCCTTAGTGTGCAAGCTCTGGAGTAGATGGCTCCACAACTTCTTACTTATGTGATCCTAGGGCAAATTACCCTCATTGAGATTCAGTTTCCTCTCCTGTGAAATGGATATAAGAAAAATGCCTGCCTCATAAGGAGTCAGTGCACTTAGAAGAGAGAACAGTAGAAAGGAAGCATCTGCTACCTGTTAGTTTTCACTATATGCTAGGCCATGGGTTTGTATTGGTGGGTAAAAAGACATGTTCCCTGTTCTTGAAAAACTTATACTCTAAGTAGTTCAGATAAGCAAAGAATTATAGCTTTTAAAAAGTATGCAAATCAGCCACTACTATTTTTGAGTTCACAGCTTGGGGACTCCTACTGAAGTCTGTAGATTGGCAGGACCTGCTTTTGGGCAGCCATGACTGGCACCCATTGTAAGAAGCGCTCTAGACACACCCCAATGTCTCAGTTCCCCGGAAGCCTGTCCTCTACCTCATACCCTCTGTGCTTTGGGGAATCCACCTACAGAATTATACTGAATAAAAAATTAATCTTGCCAAATTGCCTGATGGCCAGATACTAACACCAACACCTACCTCCCCTTTCATCTCTCCCCTCTTGCCCATACATGTCATCTTTAGTATTTGAAGATAGCCTAACAGGAATTTTTGAAGTATGTGCCAATCTCAGGTCCACAGGCATGCAATCCTCTTGGTAAAGCACTTGAATCCTGCCTGCCAGCCAAGAGCCTTTGGTCCCTCATTTTGCAAGAGAATAAAGCTTTTCCCCCCTTGAACATTCTATTGTCTCATGAATTCTGATGAGAATGGATTCCTTTTCAAATATAAAATCAGACAAATGTGAAAGCATCTAGAACAGTGTCTGGTCCAAAGGAGATGAACCACAGTACATGTTGTTTCTTTTGTATAGATGATTCGTCAATCTCACTGCTAACTCCAAACAAGTTAATTTCAAAGAAGCAACTCCCAACACTGACACGGTAATAAAACAGGTAGCCATTCTTTAGTTACTTAGCAATTTCTTGCTGATTTCCTAGCCAAGACCTCTAGGGAAACAGGTGCTAGAGTATGGTAAACCAGCCTCTTTTCCCTGTGACTGCTGATTTTGGCAAAGGCCACAGTAAATCAGTAACCATCAGGGTGAGGGCATCTCAGACCCACATTCAGGTCTATTTTAAGCTTCTTGGCTGGCACCACTGAGACTGCTGGATCACCTCCATGTTGTCAAAGCTAACCTCCAATACCCCTAAGGGTCTAAGGGTCTTATCACCTGTCCCCAAGAACATCAGGCCAACCTGATCAAGCATTGCTCATTTTCAAATCTGTCCTAGGGCAAATGGATGACTAAATGTTAAGGTTCACATTCAGGAAATGTCATTGCATTTTTGATTATCACAGAAAGCATTTGTGTAAACAGGTGATTTTGCACAGTGCTTTCTTAGTACCATACTATTTTTGAAGCCCCTTCCTCTCTCCTTCCCTACCTTCTCGACAATGATCCTGGGTTGTTTCAGTGCTGCTTTTCAACACTTTCCAATGTTGAAGTATCAACAAGTGCTCTGGTGGCTAAGACAGTCTGGGGTCAACGCAGTAAACCCAAGGACCTGTCCTGGCCCTGGCCAGTTGGCCATGTGATAACAAACAGCACTTCTGAAGCAAGCCCAGTGGGTGGCTAAATGGAGCTCCATCCAGAAACAGGAACAAAGCCAGGCCAGAGGAGAATCAAGGTTGAGATACTAAAGAATCTCCTCCAGTTGTACCAGCAGTTGGTACCTTTGCAGAAGGGTAGTTTATTTATAATATACCTCTCACTGAACCATACAACTTTACAACCAGAGGACAAAACTTATACCTGTAAATGAGATTATTTCAAAGCCATCACTTTAGGAAGGCTTTATTCTGATTTCAAAAACACCTTGGCATTCAATACTTATGTCAAAATTCTTTTGACTATATTTAGTGGTGGCAAATACCAGTTTTTTTGGGAGTGGGTGTTATTTTTAGAAATATCCAGGTCATTCAGAACTAAGAAGAATAAGATGGGAATCAATACTATTCTGGTATAAAACCAAAGTGTTGGTTATAGTAAAACAAGTTGGAGTTTCCTGTGCAGATCTGAAAACAATTTGAAAAGGGAGTTTTAAAAGTGCTCTGAATAATGGCAATGTCAGTGTGGAATAAGGGTTGCTACTAAGGTAACAGCTTTGAAGAGGTCATTTGATATGGATGCTGGACTCTGTTTTTTTTTGGAGACGGAGTCTCACTCTGTTGCCCAGGCTGGAGTGCAATGCTGCAATCTCAGCTCACTGCAACCTCCACCTCCCAGATTCAAGCAGTTCTCCTGCCTCAGCCTCCCGAGTAGCTGGGATTACAGATGCCCGCCACCACACCCGGCTAATTTTTTGTATTTGTAGTAGAGATAGGGTTTCACCATGTTGGCCAGGCTGGTCTCAAAACTGCTGTCCTCAAGCAATCCACCCGCCTAGGCCTCCCAAAGTGCTGGGATTACAGGCGTGAGACACCGCACCTGGCCTGGATGTTGGATTCTTACTACTCTATTTCACAACCATTAAAAAAAAAGCTTTTTGTTTTTTTTGAGACAGGAACTTGCTTACTCGCCTAGGCTGGAGTGCAGTGATGCATCACTGCTTACAGCAGCCTCAGCTTCCTGGGATCAAGCAAGCCTCCTGAGTAGCTGAGACTATAGGCACGCACCACCACACCCAGATAATTTTTTTTTAGATTTTTTGTAGAGATGAGGTCTCTCTATGCTGCTCAGGCTGGTCTCTGGGCTCAAGCAATTCTTCCGCCCCGGCCTCCCAAAGTGCTGGGATTACAGGCATGAGCCCACTAAGCCTGGCCAGGAAAAAGTTGATAAGACAACAGAGAAGTCTAGTATGTACTTCATTTCTGGGTCATAAAGCAGAAACTCTTAAAATTCCACTCATAGCTTCAGTTAAGTGGTCTCCATGTCCACAAAGTAAGGGTTAAGAGGCAGAGATGCTCCATATAAATGAATTTAAACTGATATTCTAAGGTTCTAAGATTCTCCATTCTATTAATAACTTATTAGTACCTAACTATAGAATATGCACTTGGGAGCCTGGGTCTCCTACTTGCTAGGAGTTCTTAATCTAAAGCACTGACCTGGACATGTCGATAATATCAAGAATAGCTAACACTTATGTAACACTACATGCTATGTACTTTCTTAGCAAGCTATATATGTCAACTCTCTTAATACAGCCCTGTTATTACTTTTCACATTTTTATCTTACATGTGAGAGAACTGAGGCAGGCAGAGTTGCCCATGACTACATAGAAAGCTGCAGAGCTGGGAATGGAACCCAGCCAGCTTGGCTCCAGCTGCACTCTTAATCACTAGGCTACACCAGCCTATGCGTCTATGAAGAAGAAACCAGATACATAAATTAAATAATAGGAAAAGGGCAGTGGAGAATATTTGCAATTTATGGGAAGCCCATTTGAGAAGCAAAAAGGAGAGGATGAAGGGAGGCAGATGGACCTGTAAAAACTGGGATGAAGGCCAGATAGAATAGCCACAAAAGTTCCATGGGCAACCTGGGGATGGGCAAAAAGAGTCTCCTCTAGTTTATTTAGAGAACAGAGAATACAGCAACTTGAAAGATCCAGGAGTTATAAAGGACCAGTTTGGGTATATAACGTTCTTTATTACATAAAAAGTAATTCACTCCACATCATTTTGTGAACCTGACTGGCTAGTAAGAAGTTATGTGTAATAAATCAAAGTCAACTTATTGGTGAACACTAGGGAAGATAAGTGCAATGCTCTATCTGCCATCTCCAAGGAAGCTTTCAGAAGCCACTATCCCATAAAAGGAATGTATGGATGTAAGTCACTGAAGAGTCCTCGAAGATATCTTGTTTTACCACAGCCAATACCAATGCCACCTGAAGTCTAATCTCATCTGAAGTGGAAACAATCTCATGGAGCAGAAATGGAGAAATGGGACTTAGAGCAGGGAATGACTTGGATGAAGGTCTTCTGACTCCAAGTCCAGTGTTCTCTCCTTGTAACCATTCAGGGCAACGGAAACAATACTGATTTCAAAACTCCTCAGAGAACGTGAGCACACATCTACGCTACAGAGAGAATTCCCTCATCACAATTCCCTCTTGCTGCTGTCTACGCCTGCTTCCTCTCCCTGGGGCGACAGAAAACATGATGGGCGTTAATGCTCCTGAAATCTGCAACATATCAAACGAACGAAGCAACAGCTACTCTCGAGGTTCTTTGTTACGCCTTGTACCGCAGGCTGGGGTGCGCCGCAGGGAATTGAGGTTCCCGTGGGGCTGGGAGCCGCTCCCACAGCCTACCCTGGGAAGCCCGCACCCAACCGCGAGGCGCAGGGGAGGCTTGGCCGCTGGGCCGGCCACCCACACCACCGCATCCCCGCAGAAGTGCCAGGGATTCGAGGAAGCCTGCACGACAGGGGAGCAGCCCGTTCCTCCGGCCCCACGCACGCGAAGACACTGGAGCCGGCCCAGGCGCCTCCCCTCTCCCGACCCCGCAGCCTGCTCCGCCAACGCCGCCCAGCTCCGCAGACCACCGCTCCTTAGCGCCGCGCAGCCACACCTTCCACTCGCTAGAGGGAGGGGTCACGTGAGGCGGGCCCAGGGAACCAATGGGCGGCTCGCGCCGAATGGAAGGGATTGTCTGACCCCCGTGACGTCACAAAGCTGGCGGGGAGCGCGCTCCTCTTCCGCCCCCGCCCCACCCCCGGCCGCAGCCCTCTCCGCCTCCCCGCCCACTCGTCACTGCGCAGCCAATCGGGAGGCGGAAAGCACTCCGGCCCGAACGTGCGGGCGGGGCAGGGTGGTGGCCCCGCAGGGTAGGGGAGCAGAGTGGGCCGGCCGGGGGTGAGGGCTCGCGCTCCGGGAGCTGCACGGGGCTGCGTGGAAAGCGCGCTGAGCGGTGGCGTCGTTGTCGCCCCCTCCTCGTCGGGAAGAATCGTTTGGTCTCCTGCCGTGCCCGGTTCGTATTCCCTACTCCCTGCCACGAGCCGCCCCATCCGGGATCCTCCACCCGTCCAAAGTTGTGAGGGGGCGCCGGGCGTGCTCGCGGATCGGCGGCTGCGGGCGTGCGGAGGGCGGGACGAGCCCTGGAGCGCCAGGTGCGCGCCGGGCGTCGGGGCTGTGAGGCGGGCGCGGCGGCGCTGGGGGCCGTCGGCGGGCTGGGGACGGGGGCGGGGCCGCCGTGCAGCCCTAGCGTCTTCCGGCCCTTGCGCTCCGGCTGTCAGCACGAAGGGCGCCGCGGGGCCCGCGGCAGAGTGAGCTGTAGGGAGGCTGTAGGGCTGCGGCACTGCCTGAGGGTCTCCCTGACGCACCCCGGGTCCGGGCTGGCCCCGCTGGCAGCCTGACGCCGGCCGTCCCCTGTTCGTCTGGACTGAAACGGGCACCCGTGGGGCGGGGCCGGGCCGGGCGGGGCTGCAGTCCATGGGCTTCGCGCCTCGGCTGGATGGAGGGGCTGGCCCTCGGGGCGCGCCCCTGCTCGCGCCTGGGCCCCGCTGCCTTGGGCTTGGCTCTGCCTCCCCCAGCGGGGTGGGTTGGTTTGGTTGGCTTCCTTGTTCTCTCCACCCCTTTATCCCTCCTCCATCCTCTTCCCCCCACCTCCCAGCCCATTCACCGGGCTGGAGCGAGACCTCGCCCCTCCTCCGCTCCCGCCTCCCCGCCGCCGCCTCCTCTAATGAGCATCTCTGCCTTGCTTTCAATGGGCCGGTGCTGCTGTCGCTGCTGCTGCCCGCGCGGGTTGTGGATGTTGTCGGCTCCGTGTTGTGATGACAGGAGAATGTGTGTGTGTCCCGGGCCCAGACGAATTGGTAGGTATTCACTTAACTACCTGCGTTGGGTACCCAGGAAGGATGGTGACAGATTTTTGTGTATGGATGGTTTTAGATGGATCAGCGTGGTATTAAAGGATGAGATAGATTGGAAAAAGGGACAAAGGCGTCTTGGATTGGGATAGCTTTGATGCCTTTGTGAGTACAATTTTTCAGGTAGCGACAAAGGAAACTAATCAAACAAGTACTGGCATGGTGCTTCGTATCATTCATTTATGTAAAAATATAGCAGGAGCTGTGAAATGGCTAGGCATTTCCAGAAAAATGTTGAAAAATCGCGGATGGTCTTTTTGTAGAGTGTTTAATGCAATCGGATTACATAAACTGGAGTTCTGACACATTAAATGATTAGCATAGCTTTTCTTTTTCATTTACATCAGAAGCTTTGCAAAGCTAAAGGGCTCCGGAGTCGGTGCCTTAATAGCATTTGCTAATTAATTTGGTCCGTGGGTCTATTGTTGGAGTGGAAAAAATGTCTTGGCACAGGCTCTGCTAAGCACATCAGTAAGAATGGACGGGTCTCTTTCCTGTTTCTGGTTGCAGTGCATCTTTCTTTATTAGTCATTGGCAAAATCAGCCAAATCTGCCTGGGATGAATATGCTGCATACAACGTGGCTGAGTCTAGATCATGGAATAGGAACTTTTCCGTGAAAATTGTGATCAGGAATAACTTGCAAATTTGACACTGCTCTGTTTTACCAACAGTTGTACCTGGATGCTGTTCTTACTGCCTGATCAAGAGCCTTCTACACTAATTTAACAAGCTTGTCAGCAAAAGTTATGATGTAGAGGGTTTTCTTGTTGTTGAATCAGTGGATATTCTGAAGGATATTAAGAGTTTTTCATTGCTTACTTATTTATGAAAGCATTTGAAAGTACTTTGACTCCCAAGGGTATCTGATCTGATGGAGAGAATATATCACTTGTACCGATGCGGATAGAACGCTCATTAATCACAGCACAGTTTTCATAAATTCCAACTTCCCTAGGAATTTTGTCTTTTGAAGGCATGTTGGAAGTTGGGGCATTAGGATATAATCTCAGTCCATGTGCTAAGCCTCTGCATAACTGAAAGATAGAGTCAATAAAATTCACTCTCTCATTTTTTTGTTTTTAATCTGAAGAACTTTTGCCCTGAAGGGAAAAATGTAGTGGAGAATTTGTTTGATGTTTGAACATAAGTATTATTAAAAGCACCTGCTGTGTGAATCATTAGCTTTTTGTCACTAGATTTCATTCATTTTGCAGTCAATTACAAAAGTAGAAAAGATGTCAAACCAAGCTGGGTGCAGTGGCTCACGCCTGTAATCCCAGCACTTTGGGAGGCTGAGGCGGGTGGATGGCCTGAGGTCAGGAGTTCGAGACCAACCTGACCAACATGGTGAAACCGCGTCTCTACTGAAAATACAAAATTAGCCGGGCAGGAGAATCGCTTGAACCCGGGAGGCGGAGGTTGCGACGAGCTGAGATCACGCCATTGCACTTCAGCCTGGGCAACAAGAGCAAAACTCCCCCCCCCGCCCCCCCCCCCCCGCAAAAAAAAAATGTCGAAGCAAAGGAATTTAAGGAAAGTGCAGGTTTCCTGGACTTGTTATTCCTTAATTAAACAATCAAACCCTGTTATGCATCTATCAACCCTCCCTCCCCCCACACACAAATAGTATTTTGAGTCAATTTACGTTCCCTACAGGCACATTTTCATTGTTTTTTTCTGTAAGATTCTTAAGTTTTAAAGAAAGAGCAAATGCAGTCATAAAATTATGAAGAAAAATTCATTAAGATTACATTAGTTTACATTTTTAATGATAGAAAACCTTTATACAAAGCACAAAATGAGTTGATACGCTTTCTGCATGCAAACCTAAAAAGAGATACGGTTTAAGTATGGAAGCCACTGTCATGTGGCCCAACATTGAGCACATCTTCTGGCTCAGTCATGTACACTTAACCTCTGGATGACTTTCAGGTATTCAGTTTGAATTGCTTTTATTTAAATGGTTACTCCTGATGGATTCCTGTTTTTCTGGAATTTCTGTTTTTCATTAGTGCATTTCAGAATGCTTTTTTAGTTACGGATTCTTATTTCCAAAATTTTAGCCATTACTTTCTATTGCCTGATCTTGTCTTCATTTTCGTAAACAAATCCCTTCTTAGATAGTGCAGTTAAAATGATGGTACTTTCTACTACTTGCAGAAGAGAATCTGTGTGGCTGGCTTATGCCTTGCATATTACAGAAACAAACAAGAATCAGTGATTATCAGTGTTTAGTTTTCTTTACTTCCCTCTACCCCGATTTATCACTTTTTCTCAAATTACTCTTCAAAAAAGGTACATGAAAATAATATATAGCTAACACTTGCTATGATATTTGTTTAGTCGTGGGAAGGAATAGTTGCTATTAACTCAGATGGTTTTATTTTCCGTGTTCCCTTTTGTTTATTGCATTTGTTTATTTAAAGTATTTCCAAAGTGTTTCTTTATAGTACAAATGACTATTTTGAAGCAGTATCTCAAGAATTCAGAGAAAATATATGTTATTGAGGAAGAAGAGGGATTTTTTTCTCGCCTAAATTATCTAGATTAATGATATATTCATTAAACTTCCCAAATAAATGCCCAGAAATTATTTTCAGTGCGTATGGTGAGTGATAGGATTTTTTTTAAGTTTGTAATTATATTGCTGTACCTTTTCAGTCCAAACCTTAGGCTATTATTTGACTATACTGCTTCCCTGGAGCAAGTAAATACCTTTTTTTTTTTTTTAATGTGAGAGAAAACATTTTTGGTCTTTTAAAATTTATTTTTAATTTACAATTGACACATAATATATTATATATTTATGGGGTACAATGTGATGTTTCAGTGCATGTATATATTGGTAGACATTGTGTAATGATCAAATCAGAGTGATTACCATATCCAAGGAAACATTTTTCTGGGGGTTAATTCTACTTTGGATCCATAGTAGATGAAAATACTTCTATGGGTTTTCCTTATAGCTGCTAAGCAGGGAACATTGTTAGTAGGTAAATTAAGTTCTAGGGCTGAAACCATTTATGTTACTAACAAAGCTTTAGAGCTGCAATACTTAAACTTTTTTTTTTTTTTAAATCATGAAGGACACGGTAGAATTCAACAGTGAATAAATGAAATCTGAATTTTATTTAAAAGCCTCACTTCCATAAGCATAAAGGCATGAATCCTAGAAGAGCCTTAGATAGCATCTGCTCTGTTGTGTTCCTTTACAGGTTAGAAGAGTGAGACTCAAAGATGTGAGCTGACTTTTCCAAGATTACTTGGGAGTTGGTGGCAGACCTATGCCCGTTAGCCTGGCAAATTGCCACAGTGGTCTACAGAAGCAAGTTTTGCAAGACCATCTACTGGGGTACAGGAGAGAAATACTGGAATTTCTTTTTTTATTTAATTATGTGGAAATTTTTCTGTATATGTTACAATGCATATTACTGTAGTCATATATGTATATGATGTACAAGTAATTCGTAAATACACATATGTTTGGCTGCATCTTAACACTTCTGGTCATAGCCATGTGTAATCATGCCAAAAATTGACCACAGGTATATGTAAAGGGGCTTCATAAATGGAAGAAGTCCCTGTGTAAAATGGGAGATTTCAACGCATTTTTTAAGGATAGGGAGGGAGAAGGATGATTGGTCAGGTAGACGGCAACTGCATAATGTTATATAACCTTCATCTCCTCAGCTTTCCCCAGCCAAATCTGTTGTACATTCTGCACAGTTTGTACTGCACAAAGAAGGACAAAGAAAAGAGAAAATTGAAGTTTGAGTATAGGAGCCAGGAGTTCAGTCGTGGTTCCACGAATGATTGGGAGTTGTGCCTGCCAGAATAAACCCTGTAGAAATAGTACATGATGTGTGTATAAAATGTAGTACCTTCTAGCAAAGGCTTAACATGTAGATTGACTTGCTTAATATTTGTTATAAAGGCAAAGCTAGATTAAGTATCCTGAAATGTAACTCTTTTCTTTGTGTACATCTGTCTAATTTGCTGTCTAGGAATCCCAGTCAGAAGTTCCAGCCTGCCACTGTTCTCTGATGCCATGCCAGCACCAACTCAACTGTTTTTTCCTCTCATCCGTAACTGTGAACTGAGCAGGATCTATGGCACTGCATGTTACTGCCACCACAAACATCTCTGTTGTTCCTCATCATACATACCTCAGAGTCGACTGAGATACACACCTCATCCAGCATATGCTACCTTTTGCAGGCCAAAGGAGAACTGGTGGCAGTACACCCAAGGAAGGAGATATGCTTCCACACCACAGAAATTTTACCTCACACCTCCACAAGTCAATAGCATCCTTAAAGCTAATGAATACAGTTTCAAAGTGCCAGAATTTGATGGCAAAAATGTCAGTTCTATCCTTGGATTTGACAGCAATCAGCTGCCTGCAAATGCACCCATTGAGGACCGGAGAAGTGCAGCAACCTGCTTGCAGACCAGAGGGATGCTTTTGGGGGTTTTTGATGGCCATGCAGGTTGTGCTTGTTCCCAGGCAGTCAGTGAAAGACTCTTTTATTATATTGCTGTCTCTTTGTTACCCCATGAGACTTTGCTAGAGATTGAAAATGCAGTGGAGAGTGGCCGGGCACTGCTACCCATTCTCCAGTGGCACAAGCACCCCAATGATTACTTTAGTAAGGAGGCATCCAAATTGTACTTTAACAGCTTGAGGACTTACTGGCAAGAGCTTATAGACCTCAACACTGGTGAGTCAACTGATATTGATGTTAAGGAGGCTCTAATTAATGCCTTCAAGAGGCTTGATAATGACATCTCCTTGGAGGCACAAGTTGGTGATCCTAATTCCTTTCTCAACTACCTGGTGCTTCGAGTGGCATTTTCTGGAGCCACTGCTTGTGTGGCCCATGTGGATGGTGTTGACCTTCATGTGGCCAATACTGGCGATAGCAGAGCCATGCTGGGTGTGCAGGAAGAGGACGGCTCATGGTCAGCAGTCACGCTGTCTAATGACCACAATGCTCAAAATGAAAGAGAACTAGAACGGCTGAAATTGGAACATCCAAAGAGTGAGGCCAAGAGTGTCGTGAAACAGGATCGGCTGCTTGGCTTGCTGATGCCATTTAGGGCATTTGGAGATGTAAAGTTCAAATGGAGCATTGACCTTCAAAAGAGAGTGATAGAATCTGGCCCAGACCAGTTGAATGACAATGAATATACCAAGTTTATTCCTCCTAATTATCACACACCTCCTTATCTCACTGCTGAGCCAGAGGTAACTTACCACCGATTAAGGCCACAAGATAAGTTTCTGGTGTTGGCTACTGATGGGTTGTGGGAGACTATGCATAGGCAGGATGTGGTTAGGATTGTGGGTGAGTACCTAACTGGCATGCATCACCAACAGCCAATAGCTGTTGGTGGCTACAAGGTGACTCTGGGACAGATGCATGGCCTTTTAACAGAAAGGAGAACCAAAATGTCCTCGGTATTTGAGGATCAGAACGCAGCAACCCATCTCATTCGCCACGCTGTGGGCAACAACGAGTTTGGGACTGTTGATCATGAGCGCCTCTCTAAAATGCTTAGTCTTCCTGAAGAGCTTGCTCGAATGTACAGAGATGACATTACAATCATTGTAGTTCAGTTCAATTCTCATGTCGTAGGGGCATATCAAAACCAAGAATAGTGAGTGGCTCTTTCACTGGCAATTCTCAAATGATACACATTTAAAGGGCAGATTTTTTAAAAAGATACTACTGTAATAAACATTTCCAGTTGGTCGTTCTAAGCATTTACCCTTTTGATACTCTAGCTAGTCAGGTACTCCAAATTGACTGCAGCAGGGTGGCAGGGTCAGGAGAGTCTGGTTCTGCCTAGCTCAGATTTCATGGCACCTGCACTTGAAGCAAGTCACTTCTTTATCACAGGTGTCTTGAAACATTGGCTTCTTTTACCAACCTGAGAAAATTAGGATGACGTGGCAAATAAGATCTTGAATAGGCCAAAAGCGAGTATCTTACTGTGTGTAATCTCTTGGTTAAAGTGAAGAAACAGTACTGTTCACACCTGCAGACCCCTTTCTTCACTGAGATGCCAGTGTACATGAGAACATATATTTATTGCATGATTTTCTAGGTACACAGTCTATGCATTATTCATATACATTTATTTTAGCCTGAAGTGGTTTTCAAATCCAGTTCTTCAAGCCATAAATGACCAAGATCCAAGCAATCTGAATTTGTTTTTGTGATTATTTGACTGGAATGCTTCTTAAGTGGAATAACGATACTCGTTATTCACCCGATTTCCTAATGTGATTGAAACATTTTCTATTTTGCCACACAGTTGGAGACAATAAGGGTTTTTAGTTTTATCTACTCTTCTATTGAAGTTAAATAAAGAAAAAAAGATTTTTTATTTGTATTAATGAAAAGCTTTAGTTTAAAATAAGGAGATCCAGAATAAAAAGAAGAGACTGATCTCTTCAATTATTGTCATCTGTAGCCACCAGCACATCACTCTTTTGTAATCCCCAAAGGCTTGGCATGCCATAAGTGTGTGGTGGGTAGACTGCTGCCGGGGAATCGTACTTCTTATTTAGTAGTGATAAGACTTTTCATTATTTTTGGAATTTTAAAGATGACATAAATAAAATAAGTTTAAATATCAGTTTGGGGAGTAAGATTTAATATTGCCATCGGGTATTGAGACAGGAGAAAGTTTTTGTTTTTCTCCATTTAGACATAGGTCAATTAAAATATTTGGGTTTAAAATGACTAAATGCTTTAAACATATTGTAGCTTAAGATATATGTGTTAAGATATATACATGAGAAACTTTAAAAGGTAACTACTGTGCATGCCTGATGCTTAATAGAACACTTAGTGGCATCAAATGTTTGCAGCAGTCTCCATAATTATATTCATTCCCTTCTAATACTGTATCAATGTAAATGAAATAAATATATTCAAATTGGCTTTTTGGGAGCTTATTTGATATGCATCAAATGGCATTTTGTTCCTGTGTTTAATAGTGATCTGTATACAGCTGTGCACATATTTTCATCACTTATTCTAGCATCACTGTTAAAAAAATGGCTGTGATTATGTTTGATATTCACCTGGATTTTAATACAAGCCAATATCAGCTTCCCATTGTGTAATAACTTGGGTGTTTAGGAGTCTTTTCACATTTTGGGGGGATATGAACTAGATGTTCAAGGACTCCTTCTGGACTGTGGATACTGAATCAGTGTACTATTGGCTGCAGAATTTGTTTAAATTGAAAATAGACTCAGGAAGATTGCTGCTCAGAATATCATATAATGTTTATTTTTTGAGGTGTTTTTGTTTTTATTTGTGTGTGTGTGTTTTTTTTTTTTTTTTGAAGTCAGCTTGGAACTTTTTTCCCGGGCAGTATTTGGGAGAGGGAAAGGCTGTACTATATATTTATTTCTAAATGTTTTGACTGGGCCTTTTTGTTTTAATGAAATATGTGGACTGCTCTAGCAAACCCTATTTTCAGCTACTATTTGAATGTTCTTGAACACCACCACTAAAGAGTTTCATATTGTACACCAAATAATGTCTCATCTCTATAGTACAGGGAATATAAAATTGGTTTCCTGTGGTCATGATCAAGATAGTAGTATTATTACACAAGAAACTTGGTCTGCAGTCTGGAAGCTGGTCTACTCTATAGAAATGAAAATGCAGCATGGAGTTGACATTGTGGAAATGAAAGTAATTGGGTATTAGAAATCTGAAAGTACTGTCATCTGAAAGCAATTGTGATTTTATTGTAATTGGTTGTCACTGTTATACGGTGTCTAGAATTAAAGAATACATGTAAACTTTCATGGTATTTAGCCTTTCTTAAATTTTTTTAAAATTTAAACTTTCTAACCTATGTATTCAACTTCTGTATTTATAGTTAATCAGTGGTTCATGTTATATAATACACTCTTAACTAGTTAAATGGAATGTTGGTATGGTACAGAGTACCATATTGGTGAGAAAACTGTCTTATAAAAGATGTATATGTGTGAAGACATGAAAGTTTAATGTACAGAATGGTTGGAGAAATGCCCAGGGTGAATTAAAGCTTCATATCTGCTTTCTGAATGTCCTGTGTTGGTTTTTAATAACAAGATTGATTAGATGCTTCCTATGCATGGTAGATTATATTTAACTTTAGGACCCAGTAGATACATAGTACTTCAAATTTGTTAAAATTGAGGTAAAATTTTTTTTTTTTTTTTTTTTTTTGAGATGGAGTCTCGCTCTGTCACCCAGGCTGGAGTGCGGTGGTGCGATCTCATCTTACTGCAGTCTCTGCCTCCTGGGTTCAAGCAGTTCTTCTGCCTCAGCCTCCCAAGTAGCTGGGACTACAGGTGCGTGCCACCAAGCCTGGCTAATTTTTGTATTTTTAGTAGAGATGGGGTTTCACCATATTGGTCAGGCTGGTCTTGAACTCCTGACCTTGTGATCCACCTGCCTTGGCCTCCCAAAGTGTTTGGATTACAGGCGTGAGCCACCACGCCCGGCCAAAATTGAGGTATAATTTAAACAAAATGCACAAATTTAAAATTTGTGATGTAACATTTGGTAACACCCCAATAAAGATATAAAACTTTTCCTTCAGAAAATTCCGTATGCCCCTTTCCAGTTAATCCCTCCCCTCATAACTATCGTTCCACTTCTCTCACTGTAATTTTGCTTCTAGAAATTTATATAAATTATACATGTACTCTTTTTTTTTCAGACAGTCTTGCTCTGTCGCCCTGGCTGGAGTGTATGATCTCAGCTCACTGCAGCCTCCACCTCCTGGGTTTGAGCAATCCTCCTGCCTCAGCCTCCCGAGTAGCTGGGACTACAAGCATGTGCCACCACACCTGGCTAACTTTTGTATTTTTGGTGGAGACGGGATTTCACCATGTTAGCCAGGCTGGTCTCAAACTCCTGACCTCAAGTGATCTGCCCACATCAGCCTCCCAAAGTACTGGGATCACAGGCGTAAGCCACTGCACCTGGCCCACATATGTACTTTTTATGTTTTACTTTTGCTCAATTTTTGGAGATTCACTTATGTTGTTGATTGTATTCATAGTGTGTTCCTTATTACTGAGTAGCATTCCAGTGTTTGAATGTATCACAATTTATCCATTCTCTATTGATGGATGTTGTCAGTCTCCCCCTGCCCCCCTTTAAAGATAAATTTTAGATTAATAATTCTCAGAAATGCTGTTTGGTTAAGGTGTAGCTTTAACTTTGCAAATAATGATTACAGGTAAGTTTTATGTTAAAGCTTTGATGATAGGACCCTTAATGCCCTTAAAACAGGTGGTGGGAATTTTTCATGCTGAAAAGTTCGGTGGGATTAAGGCATGGCCCTTTGCTATTGGCCTCTGTGTTCCTCTCCCACTGAGAGCTTTGTTGAGTTCATTAAGCTTGGTAGATGATTATGTTAATGACAAATTGAGAAAATGGCAAATTATACCTTGGTGGATGTTTTGTCTGTTTTTTAAGAGACAGAGTCTCACTCTGTCACCCAGGCTGGAGTGTAGTGGTGTGATCACAGCTTATTGCAACCTCAACCTCCTAAGCTCATCTAGCTTGGTTTTTGATGGTTTGGGTTTATCACTGCACTGGCCATAGCTATGACTAGGGATGAGAAAGGAAGAGGATGAAGTGCTGACTGTTGGGGATGGGATGACTGACTTGAGTATTTCTGCTTTCATTAAACAAAGTTAACACTGCTTAGAATGAGCTTCCATGTTCACTAGTCAAACACATACCTGAATGTGGGTTATTCGTTTGTCCTTGGGTATAGCAAGAGGATCTAGGTAACTGTTATCCTCTCTATAGGTTGACATATTTAATTCTGACTTTTTTCATAAATACTAGAGCAATAGCTATTCATTGTAGAGTTTTTCAGACCTTCAAAAGCTACGTTCTGTTAAAATTGATGCAGTGGTGCCTTTACTACCTAAACAAGCTGAATAAATGAAGACGTTTTAATGGCATCAGAATTGGCTTGTTACAGTATGAAAATCATTTCCTTTTTCCCTTTCAGAATGTACTTTAAAAGCCAAGCTTAATCCTATTAAATCCTATCTGTCCAGTTCTTACGACAATGTAGTTTATAACCCTGGATTGAATCATAATGCATAGCATTGTTTTCTAAATAGCTCTCAAATTACAAGTCTTCAGAACAAATATATTAGGAATGATGAAATTTGTATACTCCATATGCCATTAAAAATGGTTATCCATGGCCGGGCATGGTGGCTCACACCTGTAATCCCAGCACTTTGGGAGGCCAAGGCAGGCAGATCACAAGGTCAGGAGATGGAGACCATCCTGGCTAACACGGTGAAACCCCGTCTTTACCAAAAATACAAAAAATTAGCCAGGTGTGGTGGCGGGTGCCTGTAGTGGGAGGCACTTGGGAGGCTGAGGCAGGAGAATGGCATGAACCCGGGAGGCAGAGCTTGCAGTGAGCCAAGATCACACCACTGTACTCCAGCCTGGGTGACAGAGCAACACTCCGTCTCAAAAAAAAATAAAAAATAAAAGGTTATCCAATGCATGTATATTAAGGTCCACACAATTTAGGCTCAGTTATTTAGCCAATACTTAGGTTCATAAATGGTCCCCATCCAACCCTTGACTCCCAGAAGCTCCCTATGCACAGAATGAGAGAAGCATTCCTTTGAGGGTCCACCAGGAACTGTAGCTGCTATTTATAAGTATCAGGTACCCAGCTCCAAAAGGACTGGATGTTTCATCTTGGTTTATCTTACTACCCCTACCCAAAGGCGGGTGGAGGAGACAGTTTTCCACCTAGGATCCTGCCCAAACTCATGAGTTCTCTGCTTTTCTTTCTTTTCTTTTTTTTTTTTTTTCTTTTTGAGACAGAGCTTCACTCTTCTTGCCTAGGCTGGAGTGCAATGGTGCAATCTAGGCTCATTACAACCGCCTCCTGGGTTCAAGCGATTCTCCTGCCTCAGCCTTCCGAGTAGCTGGAATTACAGGCATGCGCCACTACACCCGGCTAATTTTGTATTTTTAGTAGAGACAGGGTTTCTCCATATTGGTCAGGCTGGTCTCAAACTTCCGACTTCAGATGATCTGCCTGCCGTGGTCTCCCAAAGTGCTGGGATTACAGACGTGAGCCACTGTGCCCAGCCAGTTCTTTGCTTTTCTAAAACATACCCAGTTCACTGACTTTCTGCTTGTAACAGATGCTCAAAGTGCACAAATACTAAAGTGTGAGGTTAGTGATCACATTCAGCCTTTCAGAAATTTACAAACCCTGGGCACTAGCAACAAGCAGTCAAGAAGAGTCAACTAAAGATTTTATCTCATCTGTGGCAATGAACCAGATTGTCTTTTTGAAGGCCAGGAACTGTTTTATTTGCTGGCAGTGTTGCCTCAGAGACCAGCCTTCCAGCGTGAACACTGAGAAGAATGGGAAATGTGACAAGAGACCTAAGCTGGGAAAAACAGGAAAAGTGAGGGAAGGGAAAGAATGGTATTGGCAATTGCTGTAGTGATTACAGAGGCAGTAATGGGGTCAGGGAGCACTAGATCCTAATACTTTGGACCAGTGACAAGGATGAGAGCAAAGCACCGGAAAGACAGCAGTGAGCTAAATGGTAGCAAGGTAAAGGACTTTAAAAATCATTTTTGGCCGGGCACGGTGGCTCATGTCTGTAATCTCAGCGCTTATGGGAGGCTGAGGTGGGTGAATCACCTGAGGTCAGGAGTTCAAGAGCCCCCTGGCCAATGTGGCGAAACCCCATCTCTACTAAAAATACAAAAAAATTAGTTGGGCATGGTGGCGCATACCTGTAATCCCAGCTACTTGGGAGGCTGAGACAGGAGAATCACTTGAACCTGGAAGGTGGAGGCTGCAGTGAGCCAAGATTGCGCCACTGCACTCCAGCCTGGTGACAGAGCAAGACTCCGCCTCAAAAAAAAAAAAAAAAAGGCCAGGCATGGTGACTCATGCCTTTAATCCCAGCACTTTGGGAGGCCGAGGCGGGCAGATCACAAGGTCAGGAGATCGAGACCATCCTGGCTAACACAGTGAAACCCTGTCTCTACTAAAAATACAAAAAAATTAGCCAGGCGTGGCGGTGTGCACCTATAGTTCCAGCTACTGGGGAGGCTGAGACAGGAGAATGGCATGGACCCGGGAAGCGGAGCTTGCAGTGAGCTGAGATCGTGCCACTGCCCTCCAGCCTGGGCCGACAGAGCAAGACTCCGTCTCAAAAAAAAAAAAAATTATTTTTAAACCCTTATATGCACATATTTTATGGTAGGGCAGCAGCAATTGACATTAGCATGGCCATTTAGTCCTAGTCCATTAGATAAGCAAAAAGGAAAGTCTTTGAAACTGACCATATGGAAAGGGATCTGTGGTACCCAGAAGGATAGTTTTCTCCAAAGAACTTTGCTTAGAACTTTTCTTTCCTCCAAACCTGTAGATAAGTTAAATAGCCTAATTTAGCCTGATGAAAACAGAGATGGGATCATTAAGGCCCTGGTGTCAGTAGAGACAGATGTGAGACTGAGCAGGCCAGAGAGAATGAGGGTTATTAAAGCAGGGCCTTGTTGACCATGAAGTCAGAGCCCTGTGGCTCCGGGCATAACCAGAAAACACACTGATGTTGCAGCCATACTAATACTAACAGTAACCACAACCATTGTTTCTTGTGTACCTACTATGTGCCTGGTTCTGTGAAAAGTACACTGTGTACATTTTCTCATTTTATCCTTGTGCCAGCTAGTGTCTGGCCCTTCAATCCCTTCTCTGGCTGTCCCTGCCCTGCTCTGTGGACCAGGAAGCCAGACCCTATGGGCTGTAGCTCCCAGGGCTCATTTGCCTCCTGATTGCCGTTTCAGTTCAACCAACAGGTAACACCAGCAGATGATCAGAGGGTGGGATGAGAGAGAGGCCGGGATATTTCTTCCTTATTCCCTCCATGCTGTGGGCTGCATCTCCGGCCTTAGCTGTAACCCTCACACTGTACTGCTTGTCTTCCATGATTCCAAGCCTCAGTGGGCCCAGGTAACATTATTTTCTTCCTTCGTCCTTTCAGCCTTAGGGAGGGTAATGACTTCTACTGTTGCTAGTCTCCTGGTGCCCCACCATCCTTTGTTTGTTGCTTTACCCTTGTTCAAATCTCTGTAAGAAATCCATTCATTTGAAACATCTAGAGTGAAGTCAGTTTCCTGCTGAGACCTGACCAACATAAACTTCAAAGCAAGCTGAAGTATTATGTCCTCTATTTTATCCAGCACAAAGAGGCTAGGTAACATGTCCAGCATCACACACCAAACAAATTCACGTCTGTGTATTTCAAAGCCGGCATGTTTAATCAACACAGCATGCTGCCTGGCCTCTCCATGTAACCAGAATGATTCCTTTGGAATCGAGAAAGCCTGAGGCCTAAGTGGCCAATAAGCAAGTGATTCCTTGAGAAGCAGAAACCAAGATTGACATAGCCCAGCAGTTAACATAGCACACAAGGAATGGAGCCCCCCACAGATGGAAGGAGTGAGCTGGGTGCAGAAAAAACAGAATTATGGTTTTATAGGTTAGAACCAGTTGTTTCTCACTTAGCAGTGCATTGCAGTACACAAGTACATGCTTCTTAGTGCCCCGTTTCAATTGTCCAGGCACTGAGGATACGTGTTAGGGGTGAAAGGTGGTTAAAAGGTAGGGTCTGCCTTCAAGGAGCTCACAGTTTGGAGGGAAAATTACCATTGCATAAAATAATAATTACCCTTTGGTAATTAAGGATGATTCAGAAATTCAGACAAATACAAAATTTCAACAATAATCCAGAAAAAAGAGTGACTCTGTCCTGATGTGCCACAGTGACAAGGCAGGCCCTAGAGGGTCGGGGAAGTTTCATTAGAAGGGACAGTGCTTGAGCAAAGATTTTAAAGGGGAAAAGGGGTTTGCCAGGCAGAAAAGAATCCAGGGGCCAGGCTTGGTGGCTCACGCCTGTAATCCCAGCACTTTGAGAGGCCGAGGTGGGTAGATCACCTGAGGTCAGGAGTTTGAGACCAGCCTGCCCAACATGGTGAAACCCCTTCTCTACTAAGAATACAAAAATTAGCCGGGCGTGGTGGCATATGCCTGTAATCCTAGCTACTTGGGAGGCTGAGGCAGGAGAATCGCTTAAATCCGGGAGGCAGAGGTTGCAGTGAGCCAAGATTGTGCCATTGCACTCCAGCCTGAGTGACAGAGCAAGACTGTGTCTCAAAAAAAAACAAACAACAATAAAAAAAAAAAGAGAAGAATTGAGGGATGACTTTCTTGGAAGAAGGCAGAACTCGTGTTTAAAGAGCTCTGAGTGCCTTTCATATGGGTAGAACATGCACTGGCAGGGAGCTGTGGTGGGTGATGAGGTGGAAAGGTAGGAACAGCACAGAAGAGCCCTAAGCAAATACACAGTCACTCTGGAGGACTTTTGCAGCCAGCAAAACTTTAGAGACAGAACTGCTTGAGAAGGCAGAGGCCAACCAAGACAAGCATGGGATGCAAGAGTTGGTGGGGGCAGGCGTGGGAGGAAGAAGGACAAAGGAAGGTCAGCTGGACCAGTGCCAGGCTGAGATCTGGCTTCTAGCCACTCACAGGTAGGAGCGTAGACTAATTTAAGTGAGGAAGTGTTGATGGTTAAACAAGAGAACATCTGTGTGATTTGCATATTGCCATTAGTCATTCGTGGGTCTGTAGTCAAATTTAGTAACCTGGTATTTAACTCAAACATAGTCATATTTTTGTTCCCTTCAGTTCCTTGGCTACTATAGTACACTTACTGAACACTACTCAGGTATTGGGCAACTTAAAAGCCACTGAACTTGAGTAACCTACCAGCCATCCATCAAAGTCTTGGACCATGACAGCTGGATTGAATTACCAGCCACGGGCTGGTTCAGTCCAATCTAGCAAGTGTGTACTGGGTTGCTTCATTGTTTTAGGTACTAGGGATACATGGTAACCAGCCTTCAGGATGGCTCTCAGTGACCCCTGCCTCCTGGTATTTATATCTTGTGTAGTCAATACACTCCTAGGATTGGGTTAGAGTACGGCAGATGCAATGGGATGGCCCTCCTGATATTAGATTATAAAAAGACACTGCAGCTTCTGTCTTGGACACTGCTTTGCTCTTGGATAACTGACTCTAGGAAGAGCCATGCTGTGTGCAGCCTTCTAGAGAGGCCCATGGAGAAAGGGACTGAATCCTTCTTCCAACAATCACATGAGTGAACTTGGAAGCAGGTTTTGCAGTCCCAGTGACGTCTTCATGGCTGCACCCTTAGTCAACAGCATGACTGTGACCTCATGAATGACCTTGAGCTAGAAAAGCTGCTCTCAGGTTCTAAACCCTCAGAAACTGTGTGAGAAATAACTTTGTTGTTTTAGATGCTAAGATTTGAGTTAAATTTGTTACACTCTTGAGAATTTTACAGTTTGGTCACACAGACACTGATTATTTGACTGTGTCTCCAACTTGGATTACCTAGTAAACAAGATGTGCAATGACCAAATAAGTCACATATTTAAAGGTCACTTGGGTTCAAAGAAATGGAGGTAGATCTATATATACTCTCATGAAAAGACTTCTGAGACATATTTAGTAGAACAAGTCAAATTGTATAATATGGTCTTTATTTATTTTTATTTTATTTTATTTTTTTTGAGACAGTCCTGTCACCCAGGCTGGAGTGTAGGTGGTGCAGTCTTGGCTCACTGCAACCTCCATCTCCCAGGTTCAAGCGATTCTCATGCCTCAGCCTCCCGAGTAGCTGCACTGCCACGCCTGGCTAATTTTTATATTTTTAGTAGAGACAGAGCTTCGCCATGTTGGCCAGGCTGGTCTTGATCTCCTGACCTCGAGTGATCGTCCTGTCCCCCCAAAGTGCTAGATTACAGGTGTGAACCACCGCGCCTGGCCCTGTGGTCTTATTTATGTTTTTTAAAAAAAAGCATCTCCAGTTTTCTAGATTGTCAATGAAAGGGAATTCCACTGCGGGAGGAGCAGCTGACAAGCCAACCCATGACCCCCCGCAAATCACTTTCACTTTGGGTAATTTCTGCTAATTTGCTGTTACTAGTCCTTGAGATTCTCAGCAGGTATATTTACACATTAAAATTTGATATTTGAAAACACATCTGTTTAAAGCTGTTCAAGATCATTTTAGGTGAAAGTTTTGTTACAGGAATTAATAGTATGGTTAGTAAATAAATGATACATAATGTAAATGTATCAGGCCTCACTGGCCTGTGACTGTAAAATAAGGTCATATGTCATTATAATTTTTTAAATTGAGGTAAGATTAACATGCAATAAAAAGCCCAGATCTTAGAGGATTGATAAGTTCCAACAATGTCGTACACCTATGTAACCACCATCAAAATAATATATAAGACAATTTCTTGTTTTCTTTTTTATTTACTGCTCCTTGTAGAGCAGGGCTCTCTCAACAGGCAGTGTGCCTAGAGTATCCAGGGCATTTTCATGGTCCCAGAAAGTTCCCTTGTGCCCCTTTCCAGTCACTGCATTTCTCTGCAACTGCAAACACATGCTGATTTTTATCACCATAGAAATTAGATTTCATATAAATGGAATCTTATATCAGCATCATGTTTTTGAGATTTATACATGTGCATCTTAATAATTTGTTCCTTTTGTTGTTGAGTAATATTCCATTGTTTGACTGTACTAACTTTGTTTATCCACTCACCTCTGGATAACATTTGGGTTGTCCAGTTGTTGGCTATTATGGACAAGGCTGCTATAATAATTCTTGCGTAAGTCATTTTGTGGGCATATGTTTTCATTTCTCCTGGCTAAATACCTACAAGTGGAATTGTTGGGTCATAGGGTAGTTGTATGTGGAACTTTAAAGAAACTGCAATTCTCCCAAATGTATGAGCCATTTTACAACACCACCAGCGATATATGAGAGTTTACCATTGCTCCACATCCTCATTCACATTGGGTAGTATTCGTGTTGTTTATTTCAGCCACTCTAGTGGGTATAAAGTGGTTTCTCGTTGTGACAACCAAAGGTGTGGAGCACATTTTCTCATGTGTCATTTTTATACCTGAAGTGTGATGATCTGAACTTGAGTGCTGCAAATTAGCTGTCTTTCTTCTGGTGTCTTCCAGTTCTTTCCGGCCGGATGCAGGCAATACCTCACAGGTTCCCACAAGCCAGTCAGTGGGTGCCAGTCAACCTTTCCCTTTATTCCCCAGGCTCCTTAACATTCAAGGCTCCTTATGTCCTCTTTGATGTTTCCCATTATGGGTTCTGTGCCTATAAATGGGATGAGGTAGGCGGGGTTCTGTGCCTATAAATGGGGTGGGGTAGGCGGGGTTCTGTGCCTATAAATGGGGTGGGGTAGGCGGGAGTGGGGGTTGGGTGGGATGTGAGTGCGTCATCTGTTGCCTGGTTACAGGGATCTGTTCCCTCTCCCTGGTAATTTGGGAAACTAAAGCACACTGTAGTTTCCACTGCATCGGAATGGACTCCGAGCTTCCTCATTTTTCCTTCTTCATTTCCCCAGCTACTAGGTTACCGATTTAGCTTGTTTCATCACATTATATGTATGACAATTGTTTGAGTCATTAGTTTTTCTTTTACTTTCTTTGAAAGGCAAATTAAAATCAGTGTTAGGAAGACACAACCTAAAAGTAACAACTTACGTAGGATGAATTGCATCCCAGAAATATGGGCATCTATCCAGTTTCAAAGGCCTTCCACTGAAAGAAAGTTTTCCATGAAAGAAAAAAAGTCTTAATCTTTTGAAATCTTGTTTTAATTACTCATTTAATAAGCTTTCTACGACATCCTGTCCTGGAAATATCTGGTAACAGGGAATGGAATTGAAGCTACTAATTCAACTTTCTGTAGTCAGTAGATAATAACCACAGATCAGAAGCACCTGTGGTCGGGCGCTAGATTTTTTTTTTTTTCTCTCTCTCTATTTCTTGGCACTTAGCCCAGTGCCTGAGTTTCATGAGTGGTGCAAGGTCAGAAACAAACAGGTTCACGCACATTTGTGTCTTCCCACAGTGTAAGACTTTTATTGATGCTATTTCAATCACAAAAGCCACAAGCGGCATGGAGTTCCCAAAGAGGTGAGTCTCCCTAGTATTTCCTGTTCACTCATGAGTCAGAGCTGTGGGCACACAGGCTCAAGCCACTTCACAAGTCAGTCAACATTGCAGACCGTACATAATAGTACACTTACTCAATATATAAATGAATAGATTAAACATTCCACAAAGTATTTTTTAAAATCAAGAGAAAAGAAGTAGGAGAACTAGGACTGGAAAAGAATAGGTCTGGTTAACAAACCACTCCAGGGAGCACTAGGAAGATGCAAAGAATCTCCTGGTTTGGGTTGGGTGGTTGAGAGGACTTTCAAGGAAGAATCTTTCATGTGGCAGAGGCTTCAGTGGCAGATTCTGAGTTCTTATGAGTGACAGCAAGACAGTGTCAGTTAAGATGGCCGTTTGGAGCTGCTGAAGGTCTGCTCTTTTTATGACCAGAGTCCTCTAGTGAGGACTGATAGTGGAAGAGTATGCTTGGTTATGTCCTTATCTGGTTGAATGTAGTTTTTATTTTTATTTTCTGTTTATTAAGCAAAACATCTTATCCTTGTTGACAAAGTCCCCTATGAAATAGCAAATTGAGGCCAGGCACAGTGGCTCACGCCTGTAATCCCAGCACTTTGGGAGGCCAAGGTGGGCAGATCACCTGAGGTCAGGAGTTCGAGACTAGCCTGGCCAACATGGTGAAACCTGTCTTTACTAAAAATACAAAAATTAGCTGGGCCTGGTGGTACACGCCTGTAATCCCAGCCACTCGGGAGGCTGAGGCAGGAGAATTGCTTGAACCCAGAAGGTGGAGGTTGCAGTGAGCTGAGATCATACCATTGCACTCCAGCCTGGATGACAGAGCAAGACTCCATCTCAAAAAAAAAAAAAAAAAAAAAAGCAAATTGAGTCTTTTTCTAAGATGGAGTTACATAATTATGTCCAAGGTGCTCTATACACTGAGCTCTAATTGGGCTGCAGAACACGCCTACCAAATTGAAAGACTTTCCAGTTTTATTAACATTTTTCCTAATGGATATTCCCTCCCTACAATTTCTTAAAGGTATGATCCAGCAATTCCCTAATTTTTAAAATAGTTTTAGTATTAATTGTTCTTTCTTTCCAGAAGTAAATAATGACTTTACTTCTCCTGGAAGTCAAGTCTCTCCTCTTACTTTAAGTAAATAAGTTTAAATTGTCAACATTTCCAGCAATGGAGATTTTTATGTTAAAAAGAGACGCGTAAGAGTCCGTCTTTTTGATTGCTCAAAACAAAGTCTAGATTTGGGCATGAATGTTATTTTAATTTCCAGGTGGAATGTGATTGATTATTCTCAGCCTGTTTGAAAAAGAAATTTTAGGCTTTATTTCTATCATTTAGACAGACCCTAAGTGTTGATTGTAGAAAATTAGAAAATACATGTAAGCAAACATAATTAATAGATAATCGGAGTCAACAATTATCTTGCTATCCAGTGATGACAATTGTGTACAATTCCATGTATATCAGCAGACAGTGTAGGAGAGTGGAATTACCAGTGGCTTACCCACAAGTTTACCTGGATTTGTGTCTCAAGTTGACCACTTCCTGGAAACATTTTTACCTTTTGTTGCCTCAGATTCCTCATCTATAAAATGGGGCTAACAATGGTACTTTCTTCATGGGCTTTTTGTGAGGATTACATGGAATAATGTATACATGAAAGGCTTGGCAACAGACAAAAATGCTCTCGAAGCTCTTTTTACTATTATCCTTCCTTTTTTTTTTTTTTTGAGATGGAGTCTTGCTGTGTCGCCCAGGCTGGAATGCAATGGCATGATGTCGGCTCACTGCAAGCTCTGCCTCCCGGGTTCCCGCCATTCTCCTGCCTCAGCCTCCCAAGTAGCTGGGACTATAGGCACCTGCCACCACACCCGGCTAATTTTTTGTATTTTTAGTAGAGATGGGGTTTCACCAGATAAGTCAGGATGGTCTTAATCTCCTGACCTCGTGATCTGCCTGCCTCGGCCTCCCAAAGCACTGGGATTACAGGCATGAGCCACCATGCCCGCCCTATCCTCCCGTATTTTTTGCTATGCATATATACATTTAAAATAAAATCAGATTGTACCATGTATATTGATAATGATTGATATGTTTTCCACTTACTAATATATAACAAATATCTTTTAAAAACAATCACATAGTAATCTATTTTTTGGACATGCCAAAATACATTTAACCAATATCTTATTTATTTATTTTTTTGAGACGGAGTCTCACTCTGTTGCCCAGGCTGGAGTTCAGTGGTGTGATCTCAGCTCACCGCAACCTCCGCCTGCAGGGTTTAAGCAATTCTTCTGCCTCAGCCTCCCAAGTAGCTGAGACTACAGGCATGCACCACCATGCCTGGCTAATTTTTTGTATTTTTAGTAGAGACGGGGTTTCACCATGCTGGCCAGGCTGGTCTCGACCTCCTGACCTTGTGATCCGCCCGCCTCAACCTCTCAGAGTGCTGGGATTACAGGCGCAAGCCACCATGCCCAGCCATATCTTATTTTTTCAATGTTTTTATGTTAATAATCTGAGTTAATATTTAGTTGGGTTTCTTTTTTACTGAATTACTTTTAATATTTTAAAAAGTAGTAATAATTTAAGTGACTGGATTTTGATTTTTTTTTATGCCTTTTGCTCTTTTTCTTAGTAGCAGAGAGAATTTCCATTTTTTAGTGGAAATTTACAGAATATGACTGTGATACTTCCACTTTATAGAGTCTTTAAGTAGGCAGATTAATACTTTACAAACAAAAACTACCAGCCTGAAACCTAGCCTCTGACCCTTCCTAGTTCATCTACTGCTGAGCTTCCTGCCCTGCCAAGACACTCTCCCAGCTCCCTGCCACCCCACTTTGGCTGTCTCTTGCTAGCCCACTGCCTTTCTTATCTCTGGTCCGAAGAATAAGCTGGTTATGCCATCACATGCTTCCCAATGGGGCTAGGCTGTCATGCATCACTGCTCACAGCTTTGCCAGTGCAAGTTCAGCCAAGAAGTGATCTAATTCCAGAGTGAGCTGAACCACAGAGTCCCCCAGAGGTAAGTAACCATGACCAACAGATTCATTTGGGCTGCCAAGTTCTCACTTCTTTGTTTTTTGTTGGGAAGGGGTTTATTATTATGATTTACAAGTGTCATTTTAGAAACATCAGTCCATTTAAACCATGTAGAAATAAGTTTTTGAAAAGTCTGAAAAACAGAACATATTTTAAACATGTTTTTTGTTTTTGTTTTTTTTGAGACGGAGTCTCACTGTCACCCAGGCTGCAGTATAATGGTGCGATCTCGGCTCACTGCAACCTCCACCTTGTCAGCGTCCCAAGTAGCTAGGATTACAAGCGTCTGCCACCAAGCCCAGCTAATTTTTGTATTTTTAGTAGGGACAGGGTTTCACCATGCTGGTCAGGCTGGTCTCGAACTCTTGACCTCAGGTGATCCACCCGCCTTGGCCTCCCAAAATGCTGGGATTACAGGCATGCGCCATCATGCCCAGCCATAAACATGTTTAAGTAGATAGATTATCTGAAATTCCAGATTGTTCAGTCATTTCATTGTTGTGCTATGACAGCCAAGTAATCCTTAACTTCAGTTGGAGTAATCTTCCAAATCAGCTTCATTGCAGATTCCAACTTCTATGTTATCCTCTGTCATTTGCCCTTCAAAGCTTTCCTTGAGGTGTTAAAATGGCTGTATTGAAAAAAAGAATCAAATTGTAAAATAGTAAAATATTTGAAGAGATTTATTCTGAGCCAAATATGAGTGACCAGAACCCATGACACAGCCCTAGGAGGTCCTGAGAACATGTGCCTATGGTGCAGCTTGGTTTTATACCTTTTAGGGAGACATGAGACTTCAGTCAAATACATTTAAGAAATACATTGGTTTGGTCCAGAAAGGCAGGACAACTTGAAGGTTGGGGTGATGGACTTCCAGTTATAGGTAGATTTAAAATGTTCTGGTTGACAATTGGTTGAGTTTATCTAAAGACCTGGGATCAATAGAAACGAAGTGTCTGGATTGTAGAAGAGGTTGTGGAGACCAAAGTTTTATCATGCAGATGAAACCTCCAGGTAGTAGGCTTCAGAGAGAATAGACTCTAAATCTTTCTTATCAAACTCAGGGTCTGTATTGATGTTAATGCCACAGAGGTATAATGAGGCCTGTCTGACCCCGACTTTCCATCATGGCCTGAAGCAGTCTTTCAGGTTAGGAGTGCCCTGACAGAGGAAGAAGTCCATTCAGATGGTTAGGGGGGCCTCAAAATTTTATTTTTGGTTTACAGCTATATGAATGCATCTTCAAGCTCCAGATCTTCATTATATCTTTTCTCAGCATTTTCCCATTCACATGGTTCTTTGCTGTGGTTTTCCAGCAAAGTAAGCTCTGGATGGATCTGACTGAAATAAACATGGTCATCCCTCATTCCAACCACAGATAAACAACTCCAAATGGACAAACACCACTTGAGTGAGTGTGTTCTTGGGTTACAGAAACTACTCTCTGTACCAGCCAAGCTATGGAAATGGTTTCTTGGTGATGTAGGATTTTTCTTCTTGGTCACTTTGCAGGCCAGGGGATCCTCAGCTGGTGACACCCCTCCCGGCCCTCACTTGGCCACACTGGCATGCCCCAGCTTGCGTGTGTTATAGCTTGTACCTGTGTTTGGCAGTTCTCGAGGTCTTGTACTGCACCCAAGAAGAATGAGGATATGCTGGATGTTGAAGGGTGAGGAGGGTGGAAAAGAATTTTATTGAGTGATGGAACAGCTCCCAGTGGAGAGGGGATGCGGGGGATGGTCCCCCACCTCACCATTGGGTGGTTCTCTCCTCCCTGTGTGGCTGGGTCCAGGGCTTTTTATGGGCTCAGAATAGGGGTGGGGCCCACTGTAGGTAGTATTGGAAAAGGCAACGTTCAATTGGTTAAAAGGCATTATTCAGAAAGAATCAATTGGGAAGGGCAGGCAAACAGGAACAAAAGTTCTCACTCAGTCTCAGGTTTAATCCAGGGCCAGCAGTCTGGTCTTTCAGCCTTCAGGCTGTTTTTGGCTTGAAGGTGGGATTTTACTGGGGTTTGTATCCCCAGGTCCTGGTGACCTCAGCAGGGTGCCACCCATTGGTGCCAATGTGGCTTTTACCCATGTTAACAGGGAGGCCTAGTGGGTAGGAATTATCCGCATTCACCTACACATTGTCCTGTCCTCCCTCCTCTTGGTAATCTCATCTATTCCATGGATGCTAGCATGACCTTTATCCATGAAATGGGTTGGGGGAACTAACCAGCAGGAATTAGTCATGCTCACCTGCGCTGTGCCCCTTGACTTCTGTTATCGCCTGCCTTTGGATCACTCTGATGTAGTTTTCCTTTCTAGGAATTCAACCTGAAGCTCCAAATTGAGTTTGGGGCAAGAAGCTGCCTCAAGAGGGTTCGTGGATGCATTAAATTAAGTCCTACATGGCCCTCACCAGACTGCAGCCATCAGCCAGTGGGGCTGCTCCTTCACTGCTTCCTTATCATAAGCCCAATGCTAAGGTAAAGCATGGAACTGAGTCTTCCTCAAACAAGGGAGTGAAAGGGAGAATTGGGGTCCTGGCCTAGTAAAATGCCTTTCAAAAGGAAAAAATCCTCTAGCATAGAAAAAGCTCCCTGTATTTGCGGCACTGTGTTAACTCCTGACATGGTGGAGAAAAGAAAAAAACAGCTTAAGTGCAGGGTGGGGAAGGTGCCTGGGGGAAAAAGCCTCTTGATCTATGCAATTGAGTTCCTCCAAAAGGGAGAGAAATTCTTAATCTGTGCTTCCTCTTTGCCTCTAAGAATAGACAGAAACTGCATTGTTCTGAATTGCACATCTGATGGCTGGGCCAAACGCTCTTTCCACCTAGTAATATCTCTGTAGTTTGCAACAACACTCTTAACATTGTAAGGGAGATAGTGCTATGACATCTGTGAAAAAAAAAAAGAAGGAAAATGCTATAGGAAAGACTGGATTGGAATGAGGCTGACATTCCCAACCCCAGAGATGACGGAGGTGGGGGTGTCGGGGTCCTCTCCAGCATCCTGTCCTCTTAGTTGCGCCATTGCTCTTAATTGGCTCACCAGAGGTTTGGTGCTTCATCTGCCTTCAGAAAAGAGTCTGAGGACAAGAAGCCTTGGAAAAAAGTGAAGTGTCTACGTCCGCATTTACTCACCCTTCAGGTATCCTGGGTGATTCCCCAAAATGATGTAGGATTTTTCTTTTCAGTCAGTTTGCAAGCCAGGGACCCCCAGCTGGTGATGCCCCACCTGGGCCTTGCTCAGCCACACTGGCATGCCCCAGCTCGCCTGTGTTATAGCTTGTACCTGCGTTTGGCGGTTCCTGAGCTCTTGTACTGTGCCCAAGGAGAGGGGAGAATAATTATATTGAGCAACTGAACAGCTCTCAGTGGAGAGGAGACGTGGTGGGTGGTCCCCCAGCCCTGCAGTCAGGGAGTTCTCTCCTCCCCACATGGCCAGGTCCAGTGCCTTTTATGAGTTCAGAATAGGGGTGGGGCAGGCCATAGGTAGTATTGGAAAAGGCAACATTTGATTGGTTAAAAGGCATTATTCAGAAAGAATCGATTGGGAAAGGGCAGGCAAACAAGAACAGAAGTTTTCACTCTGAGTTGTGGGTTTCATCTGGGACCAGCAGTCTGGTCTGTCAACCTTCAGGCTGTTTTTGGCTTGAAGGTGGGGTTTCACTGGGGACCCGCGCCTATCTGCCTATCTGCATTTGGCTGCTTCCTGTCGTTATCATTGGTACACAGATATTACAGTATTGCTGAGCTGTTTTTGAATCCCATGCACAAGCACTCTGATCTGGATCCGCGCCACTGTGCACCAAACCACTAGGCTTGGTAATGGGTTCTACTTTGTGTGCACTTTGCTCATCATACAGAATGGATTTCTGTGTCTTCTCAGTGCATTTGCAGCTGTAATTCCCACTGAAGGGGCTCCTCCCTCTACAGCAGCTAAAGCATATTCAGTCTGGACGAGTGTACCAGATGGGCTGAGTGTAGTCAGCAAGAAGCTGTACCTGTGCTCTGCCATCTTTACCTGGAGAGCCAAAGCACATCCCCTCACTTTTCTTCTCTGGCTCCCAACCTGACTTTAACTGTGTTTTCCCTCTGTGCCTCTGTGCAAAATACCAAACACAAGTACTGGAGATCCAATTCCAGACTGGCGGTGTGAGAAGTTTCTCAGACCTGCTTCCCAATGAAACATCAGTAATTGGTGAAAATTATTAGGAAAAAAACCCCAACACTTAGAGTCACTGGAGATTGTCCAGAGGACATACAGCAAATGAATAAGTATTTATTCAAGTAAATCTACTAAATTTTGGACAGTGAGAGTCTGCAACACTTGATCTGCTCCCTGCCTCCCACTACCCTCAAACTCCATGTGATGGAAGATCCACTGCAGGTTGGGTGGCCAAGAATATGGAGCCCCAGCTCCCAGTCTCTCCCAGAGTTCAGGCTGCCAGCGTTTCTCTCATCCCCTTCTCCATGTGGCAGAGGCTAAATTCTCAGTGAGTACAGCCAAAGAGCTGGGGACTCCCGTCCTTCACTCAGCTCTCTACTGCTACCCTAGACATGACAGGTTGAAAACACTAGGCCCCAATTGCTTTTGCCCTGGCTTGCTTATAGGACAGATGTTGCTCACTGGAAGAGGCAAGCCAAGAAAACTAGGTGCTACTGCCCCGTCCAGCATGCTGCTCATAAAACAAGGGTGTCATTTTGAAAGAAGTGTGCCACTGTCCCCACCCCCAGCTCCGGAGCAGTGGTACACAGGTTTTGCCCAGGGAGAGCAGGCCATAAGAAGAGAGAGCTCTGGCTGGGCACGATGGCTTATGCCAGCACTCCTAGCACTTTGGGAGGCTGAAGCAGGCAGATTGCTTGACCTTAGGAGTTCAAGCCCAGCCTGGGCAACATGGCAAAACCCTGCCTCTACAAAAAATACAAAAAAAAAAGCTGGGTGTGGTGGTGCGTGCCTGTAGTCTCAGCTATTTGAGGAGCTGAGGTGGGAGGATTGCTTGAGCCCAGGAGGTCAAGGCTGAAGTGAGCTGAAATCACACCACTGCACCCCATCCTAGGTGACAAAGTGAGACCTTGACTCTAAATAAATAAATAAGAGAGAGAAAGAGCATGAGCTCTGAGCTATCTCTAAATAAATTGACTTTATCTTAAGAAAAATGTGAGGAAGTTGATGCCTGAGGGCTCTCTGGAAAACAATGGAAGTTAAGGTGATAAGCAATTAAGAGGTAGCCCCAGGGGAGCTATGAGCTAACACAGGTCAGCTGATTTACCAAAGAGACAAGGGGAGGGATGGGGGAGAAAGCTAAGAAGATCCTTCCTGGGGTTGGAACAAACCTCAAAGACTAGCCTCAAAAACCACTCCTGCAAATAGACCCAGATTTAATTGGATCCAACTGTAATTTATGCTGCAGGACATCCGGGACATTATCAAAAACAATAGAGCAATCAACATGCAATTAGTGGAGCCTAACAGCTGGATGTGATACCAACAGAGGCGGACAGCTTAACAGAGAGATCAGGGAAAGACACAAAGAAAGCCTTGCTAAAATCACTGTCACTTCTGGGTGACTGTGCAAATGTCCAAGACCATGTCCTCTGAAGATCAACTTCAGAGGCTTCACTGTGGAGACAATAGACTTTCTTGAAATAGCCCTGCCATGTCACTAAAAAATAAGAAAACAACAAAAAGTAGCTCTATAGGTTTGCAGGGAAGAATCAGTATATAGCGTTCTTAAAATATATTATTCAATAGTCTAGTTTTCAACAAAAAAAATTGCAAGATATGCAAAGAATCAGGAAACTGTGACTCACACACAGAGGGGAAAAAAAGCAGACAACCAAAACTGCCTGTGAGAAGGCCCATATGTCAGACTTGACAAAGACTTCAAACTAGTTATTATAAATATGTTCAAAGAACTAAAGGAAACTATGCTTAAAGAAGTAAAGAATAATATGATGACAATCTCATCAAATAGAGACTATCAATAAAGATATATATATATCAACCAATAATTTGGTTGTTACACATTTTAACTCAAGAATTTTCATTTGGTTCTTTACATGCATATGTGTATATATATATACATATACATATACACACACATACACATATATATTTATTTAAATACATAAATTTATATTACACATAGTGCAGCATATGCAAAGATGTATATATGTAATATCAGTTTATGTATTTACATAAATGTACATATATGTACATATACATATATGTATGTATGTTTGTATGTAAATAATGAACCAAATCAAAATTCTAGAGTTGAAATGTAAAACACCAAGGTGAAAAATTTATTAGAGGGCCTCAAGAGTAGATTTGACAGAATAAAGAATCAGCAAACTTGAAGATAGATCAATAGAGATAAGGCAGCCTGAAGAGTGGAGAAGAAAAAAAATGAAAATAATGAATATGAACAGATTATTAGAGAAATGTTGGACATCATTAAATGCACCAAAATATGCATGATTGGAGTACCAGAATAAAAGGAGAGAGAGAGAAAGTAACAGAAGAAACACATTTAAAAACTTATGGCTTAAAAGTTCCCAAATTTGATGTAAAACATTAATCTTGAAAAACAACCTGGCCAGAGAATAACACATTTGGAGGACTCACATCCCTATTTCAAAACTTAATACAAAGCTATAGTAATCAAGACTGTGTGATACTGGCATATGGATAGACATACAGATCAATAGAATTTAAATGAGAGTCCGGAAATAAACTCTCATATTTATAGTCAATTGATTTTTAGCAAGGGTGCCAAGACAATTCAGTTGGGGGAAAGGCAGTCTTTTCAACAAATCGTGCTGGTACAACTGTAAAGCCTCATGCAATACAATGAAGTTGGATCCTTTCTTACTTCATACACAGAAATGTATTTAGTATGGATCATGGAGCTAAATGTGAAAGATAAAACTATAAAATTCTTAGAAGAAAATGTAGGAGTAAATCTTTGTGACCTTGCATTATGCTAAGCCTTCTTAGATTGATGCCAGAAGTACAAGTGACAAAGTAAATGATAAATTGGACTTCATCAATATTAAAATTTTGGGCTTCAATGGACATCATTAGATTGGATAAAATATTTCTAATTTGACATCCACAGAATTGATATTTATAAATCATATATATGGTAAATGACTTGTATTTATTAGATATCGACAGAGTCTCTTGGTCACCCAGGCTGGAGTGCAGTGGCATGATCATAACTCACTGCAGCCTCTACTCCTGGGTTCAAGTGATCCTCTTGCCTCAGCCTCCTGAGTAGCTGGGACTACAGGCACACACCACCATGACTAGCTAATTTAAAAAAAAATTTTGTACAGACAGGGTCTCCCTGTGTTGCCCAGGCTGGTCTTGAACTCCTGTTCTCAAGTGATCTTTCTGCCTCAGCCTCCCAAAACACTGGGATTACAGGTATGAGCCACTGAGCCTGGCCAGTGATTTCTTTTGAATAATGTCTTTCTCTCAATGCTGCTGATATGACAGCAGCAACATTAATTAGTTTCCTTGTACTCTCTTCTTGACACACTTAAAGACTCATCTATCCCATGAAGCTTTCTTTTTCTTTTCAAGCAATTCTATGTTACATTAGAATATCTTCTTGCAGAGGTTACAAGATCCTATATTATTGTTTGATACTTTTTATGTATTGAATTTGATGATATTAATGTCTGCATATCAACTACATCACATTATTATTATTATTATACTTTAAGTTCTGGGATACATGTACAGAATGTTCAGGTTTTTTACATAGGTATACCTGTACCATGGTGGTTTGCTGCACCCATCAACCTGTCATCTACAATAGGTATTTCTCCTAATGCTATCCCTCCACTAGCCCCCAACCTCCTGACAGGCCCCGGTGTGTGATGTTCCCCTCCCTGTGTCCATGTGTTCTCGTTGTTTAACTCTCACTTATGAGTGACAGCATGCGGTGTTTGGTTTTCAGTTTCTGTGTTAGTTTGATGAGAATGATGGTTTGCAGCTTCATCCATGTCCCTGCAAAGGACATGAACTCATTCATTTTATGGCTGCATACTATTCCATGGTGTATACGTGCCACATTTTCTTTATCCAGTCTATCATTGATGGGCATTTGGGTTGGTTCCAAGTCTTTGCTATTGTGTATAGGGCTGCAATACATACAAATGTACATGTGTCTTTATAGTTGAATGATTTATAATCCTTTGGGTATATACCCAGTAATGGGATTGCTGAGTCAAATGGTATTTCTGGTTCTAGATCCTTGAGAAATCGCCACACTGTCTTCCACAATGGTTGAACTAATTTACACTCCCACCAACAGTGTAAAAGCGTTCCTGTTTCTCCACATCCTCTCCAGCATCTGTTGTTTCCTGACTTTTTAATGATCACCATTCTAACTGGCATGAGATGGTATCTCATTGTGGTTTTGATTTGCATTTCTCTAATGACCAGTGGTGATGAGCTTTTTTTCATATGTTTGTTGGCTGCATAAATGTCTTCTTTTGAGAAGTGTCTGTTCATATCCTTCACCCACTTTTTGATGGAGTTTTTTTCTTTTTCTTGTAAATTTGTTTAAGTTCCTTGTAGATTCTGGATATTAGCCCTTTGTCAGATGGATAGATTGCAAAAATTTTCTCCCATTCTGTAGGTTGACTGTTTACTCTGATGATAGTTTATTTGCTGTGCAGAAGCTCTTTAGTTTAATTAGATCCCATTTGTCAATTTTGGCTTTTGCTGCAATTGCTTTTGGTGTTTTAGTCATAAAGTCTTTGCCCATGCCTATGTCCTGAATGGTATTGCCCAGGTTTTCTTCTAGGGTTTTAATGGTTTTAGGTCTTATGTTTAACCCTTTAATCCATCTTGAATTAATTTTTGTATAAAGTGTAAGGATGGGGTCCAGCTTCAGTTTTCTGCATATGGTTAGCCAATTTTCCCAACACCATTTATTAAATAGGGAATCCTTTCCCTGTTGCTTGTTTTTGTAAGGTTTGTCAAATATTAGATGGTTGTAGATGTGTGGTGTTATTTCTGAGGCCTCTGTTCTGTTCCATTGGTCTATATATCTGTTTTGGTACCAGTACCATGCTGTTTTGGTTACTGTAGCCTTGTTGTATAGTTTGAAGTCAGGTGGCATAATGCCTCCAGCTTTGGTCTTTTTGCTTAGGATTGTCTTGACAATGCGGGCTCTTTTTTCATTTCATATGAAATTTACAGTATTTTTTCTAATTCTGTGAAGAAAGTCAATGGTACCTTGATGAAAATAGCAATGAATCTATAAATTACTTTGGACAGGGCCAGGCGCGATGGCTTATGCCTGTAATGCCAGCACTTTTGGAGGCCAAGGTGGGTGGATCACCTGAGGTCAGGAGTTCGAGACCAGCCTGACCAACATGGAGACTTCGTCTCTACTAAAAATTAGCCAGGTGTGGTGGTACATGCCTGTAATCCCAGCTACTCGGGAGACTGAGGCAGGAGAATTGCTTGAAACTGGGAGGCAGAGGTTGTGGTGAGCTGAGATTGCGCCATTGCACTCTAGCCTGGGCAACAAGAGCAAAACTCCATCTCAAAAAAAAAAAAATTACTTGGGGCAGTATGGCCATTTTCACAATATTGATTCTTTCTACCCATGAGCATGGTATGTTTTTCCATTTGTTTGTGTCCTCTCTTATTCCCTTGAGCAGTGGTTTATAGTTCTCCTTGAAGAGGTCCTTCATGTCCCTTGTAAGTTGTATTCCTGGGTAATTTATTCTCTTTGTAGCAATTGTGAATGGGAATTCACTCAGGATTTGGCTCTCTGTTTGTCTATTGTTGGTGTATAGGAATGTTTGTGATTTTTGCACATTGATTTCGTATCCTGAGACTTTGCTGAAGTTGCTTATCGGCTTAAGGAGATTTGGGGCTGAGATGATGGGGTTTTCTAAATATACAATCATCTCATCTACAGACAGAGACAATTTGACTTCCTCTCCTCCTATTTGAATATGCTTTATTTATTTCCATTGCCTGATTGCCCTGGACAGAACTTTCAATACTATTTAGAACTGGAGTGGTGAGAGAGGGCATCCTTGTCTTGTGCTCCTTTTCAAAGGTAATGCTTCCAGCTTTTGCCCATTCAGTATGATATTGGTTGTGGGTTTGTCATAAATAGCTCTTATTATTTTGAGATATGTTCCATCAATACCTAGTTTATTGAGTGTTTTTAGCATGAAGGGATGGAGAATTTTGTCGAAGGCCTTTTCTGTATCTATTGAGATAATTATGAAGTTTTTGTCATTGGTTCTGTTTATGTGATGGATTACATTTATTGATTTGCATATGTTGAACCAGCCTTGCATCCCAGGGATGAAGCTGACTTGATCGTGGTGGATAAGCTTTTTGATGTGCTATTGGATTCGGTTTGCCAGTATTTTATTGAGAATTTTCACATCAGTGTTCATCAGGGATTTGGGGATGAAATTTTCTTTTTTTGTTGTGTCTCTGGCAGGTTTTGGTATCAGGATGATGTTGGCCTCATAAAATGACTTAGGGAAGAGTCCCTCTTTTTCTATTGTTTGGAATAGTTTCAGAAGGAATGGTACCAGCTCCTCTTTGTACCTCTGGTAGAATTCAGCTGTAAATCTGTCTGATCCTGGGCTTTTTTTGGTTGGTAGGCTATTAATTACTGCCTCAATTTCAGAACTTATTATTGGTCTATTCAGGGATTTGACTTCTTCCTGGTTTAGTCTTAGGAGGTTGTATGTGTCCAGGAATTTATCCATTCTTCCAAATTTTCTAGTTTATTTGCATAGAATTGTTTATAGTATTCTGTGATGGTAGTTTGTATTTCTGTGGGATCAGTGGTGATATCCCCTTTATCATTTTTCTACCAAAGGTACAAGGAGGAACTGGTACCATTCCTTCTGAAACTATTGCAATCAATAGAAAAAGAGGGAATCCTCCCTAACACATTTTATGAGGCCAGCATCGTCCTGATACCAAAGCCTGGCAGAGACACAACCAAAAAACAGAATTTCAGACCAATATCCTTGATGAGCATTGATGCAAAAATCCTCAATAAAATACTGGCAAACTGAATCCAGCAGCACATCAAAAAGCTTATCCACCATGATCAAGTGGGCTTCATCCCTGGGATGCAAGGCTCATTCAACATACGCAAATCAATCAATGTAATCCAGCATATAAACAGAACCAAAGACAAAAACCACATGATTATCTCAATAGATGCAGAAAAGGCCTTTGACAAAATTCAACAACCTTCATGCTAAAAACTCTCAATAAATTAGGTATTGATGGGCCGTATCTCAAAATAATAAGAGCTATCTATGACAAACCCACAGCCAATATCATACTGAATGGGCAAAAACTGGAAGTATTCCCTTTGAAAACTGGCACAAGACACGGATGCCCTCTCTCACCACTCCTATTCAACATAGTGTTGGAAGTTCTGGCCAGGGCAATCAGGCAGGAGAAGGAAATAAACGGTATTCAATTAGGAAAAGAGGAAGTCAAATTGTCCCTGTTTGCAGATGACATGATTATATATCTAGAAAACCCCATTGTCTCAGCCCAAAATCTCCTTAAGCTGATTAGCAACTTCAGCAAAGTCTCAGGATACAAAATCAATGTACAAAAATCACAAGCATTCTTGTACACCAATAACAGACAAACAGAGAGCCAAATCATGAGTGAACTCCCATTCACAATTGCTTCAAAGAGAATAAAATACCTAGGAACCCAACTTACAAGGGATGTGAAGGACCTCTTCAAGGAGAACTACAAACCACTGCTCAATGAAATAAAAGAGGATACAAACAAATGGAAGAACATTCCATGCTCATGGGTTGGAAGAATCAATATCGTGAAAATGGCCATACTGCCCAAGGTAATTTATAGATTCAATGCCATCCCCATCAAGCTACCAATGACTTTCTTCACAGAATTGGAAAAAACTACTTTAAAGTTCATATGGAACCAAAAAAGAGCCTGCATCGCCAAGTCAATCCTAAGCCAAAAGAACAAAGCTGGAGGCATCACGCTACCTGACTTCAAACTATACTACAAGGCTACAGTAACCAAACAGCATGGTACTGGTACCAAAACAGGGACATAGATCAATGGAACAGAACAGAGCCCTCAGAAATAATGCCGCATATCTACAACTATCTGATCTTTGACAAACCTGACAAAAACAAGCAACGGGAAAAGGATTCCCTATTTAATAAATGGTGCTGGGAAAACTGGCTAGCCATATGTAGAAAGCTGAAACTGGATCCCTTCCTTACACCTTATACAAAAATTAATTCAAGATGGATTAAAGACTTACATGTTAGACCTAAAACCATAAAAACCCTAGAAGAAAACCTAGGCAATACCATTCAGGACATAGGCATGGGCAAGGACTTCATGTCTAAAACACTGAAAGCAGTGGCAACAAAAGCCAAAATTGACAAATGGGATCTAATTAAACTAAAGAGCTTCTGCACAGCAAAAGAAACTACCATCAGAGTGAACAGGCAACCTACAGAATGGGAGAAAATTTTCGTAAGCTACTCATCTGACAAAGGGCTAATATCCAGAATCTACAGTGAACTCAAACAAATGTACAAGAAAAAAACAACCCCATCAAAAAGTGGGTGAAGGACATGAACAGACACTTCTCAAAAGAAGACATTTATGCAGCCAAAAAACACATGAAAAAATGCTCATCATCACTGGCCATCAGAGAATTGCAAATCAAAACCACAATGAGATACAATCTCACACCAGTTAGAATGGCCATCATTAAAAAGTCAGGAAACAACAGGTGCAGGAGAGGATGTGGAGAAATAGGAACACTTTTACACTGTTGGTGGGACTGTAAACTAGTTCAACCATTGTGGAAGTCAGTGTGGCGATTCCTCAGGGATCTAGAACTAGAAATACCATTTGACCCAGCCATCCCATTACTGGGTATATATCCAAAGGACTATAAATCATGTTGCTATAAAGACACATGCACATGTATATTTATTGTGGCACTATTCACAATAGCAAAGACTTGGAACCAACCCAAATGTCCAACAATGATGGACTGGATTAAGAAAATGTGGCACATATACACCATGGAATACTATGCAGCCATAAAAAATGATGAGTTCATGTCCTTTGTAGGGACATGGATGAAACTGGAAAACATCATTCTCAGCAAACTATCGCAAGGACAAAAAAACAAACACTACGTGTTCTCACTCATAGGTGGGAATTGAACAATGAGAACACATGGACACAGGAAGGGGAACATCACACACTGAGGACTGATGTGGGGTGGGGGGAGGGGGAGGGATAGCATTAGGAGATATACCTAATGCTAAATGACCAGTTAATGGGTACAGCACACCAACATGGCACATGGATACATATGTAACAAACCTGTACATTGTGCACATGTACCCTAAAACTTAAAGTATAATAATAATAAAAATATATATATAAATGAAAAAAAAAGAAGGTGTGGCACATATACACCATGGAATACCATGCAGCCATAAAAAAGGATGAGTTCATGTCCTTTGTAGGGACATGGATGAAGCTAGAAACCATCATTCTCAGCAAACTATCGCAGGGACAAAAAACCAAACACCGCATGTTCTCACTCATAGGTGGGAATTGAGCAACAAGAACACTTGGACACAGGAAGGGGAACATCACACACTGAGGCCTGTTGTGGGGCGGGGGGAGGGAGGAGGGATAGCTTTAGGAGATATACCTAATGTAAATGATGAGTTAATGGGTACAGCACACCAATGTGGCGCATGTATACATATGTAACAAACCTGCACATTGTGCACATGTACCCTAAATCTTTAATTTAAAAAGTGCCTACCTGTAAAAAAAAAAGAATATGCCCCTTTAGCTCAGAGGAGTTTGTTATTACCCACTTTCTGAAGCCTATTTCTGTGAGTTTGTCAAACTCGTTCTCCATCCAATTTTTTTCCCTTGCTGGCGAGGAGTTGTGATCCTTTAGAGGAGAAGAGATATTCTGGTTTTTGGAATTTTCAGGATTTTTGTGCTGATTTTTCCTCATGTTCGCAGATTTTTTTTTTTTTTTTTGAGATGGAGTTTTGCTCGTTGTCTAGGCTGGGGTGCAATGATGTGATCTCGGCTTGCTGCAACCTCTGCCTCCCAGGTTCAAGTGATTCACCTGCCTCAGCCTCCTGAGTAGCTGGGATTACAGGTGCCCACCACTATGCCCATCTAATTTTGTTGTATTTTTAGTAGAGATGGGGTTTCTCCATGTTGGTTGTTGGTCAGCCTGGTCTCGAACTCCTGACCTCAGGTGATCCACCTGATTTGGCCTTCCAAACTGCTGGGATTACAGGTGTGAGCCACCATGCCTGTCCTGTCTTCATGGATTTATCTACCTTTGATCTTTGATGCTGATGACCTTCGGATGGGGTTTTGTGTGGGCATCCTTTTTGTTGATGTTGATGTTATTGCTTTCTGTTTGTTAGTTTTTCTTTTAACAGTCAGGCATGTCTTCTGCAGGTCTGCTGGAGGTCCACTCCAGACCCTGTTTGCCTGGGTATTACCAGCAGAGTCTGCTGAACAGCAAAGATTGCTGCCTGCTCCTTCCACTGGAAGCTTCGTCCCAGAGGGGCACCTGACAGATGCCAGCCTGAGCTGTCCTGTATGAGGCATCTGTCGACCTCTGCTGGGAGATGTCTCCCAGTCAGGAGGTGTGGGGGTCAGGGACCCACCCACTTGAGGATGCAGTCTGTCCCTTAGCAGAGCTCAAGCACCATGCTAGGAGATCCACTGCTCTGTTCAGAGCCAGCAGACAGGAACATTTAAGTTTGCTGAAGCTGTGCCCACAGCCGCCCCTTCCCCCGGGTGCTCTGTTCCAGGGATATGGGGTTTTATCTATAGGCCCCTGACTGGGGCTGCTGCCTTTCTTTCAGAGATGTCTGGTCTAGAGAGGAGGAATCTAGAGAGGCAGTCTGGCTACAGTGGCTTTGGTGCACTGTGGTGGGTTCCACCCAGTTCGAACTTCCCAGCAGCTTTGTTTACATAGTGAGGGGAAAACTGCCTACTTAAGCCTCAGTAATGGCAGACTCCCCTCCCCCCACCAAGCTCCAGCTTCCCAGGTGGACTTCAGACTGCTGTGCTGGCATTGAGAATTTCAAGCCAGTGGATCTTAGCTTGCTGGGCTCCATGGGGGTGGGATCCACTGATCAAGACCACTTGGTTTCCTGGCTTCAGCCCCCTTTCCAGGGGAGTGAACAGTTCTGTCTCGCTTGGGTTTCGGGTGCCACTGGTGTACAAAAAAAACCTCCTACAGCTAGCTCAGTGTCTGCCCAAACGGTCCCCTAGTTGTGTGCTTAAAACCCAGGGTCCTGGTGGTGTAGGCACCCGAGGGAATCTCCTGGTCTGCGGGTTGTGAAAACCATGGGAAAACCATAGTATCTGGGCCAGATAGCACCGTCCCTCATGGCACAATCCCTCAAGGCTTCCCTTGGCTAGGGGAGGGAGTTCCCCAACCCCTTGCACTTCCCGGATGAGGCAACGCCCCACCCTGCTTCTGCTTGCCCTCCGTGAGCTGCACCCCCTGTCTAACCAGTCCCAATGGGATGAGCCAGGTACCTCAGTTGAAAATGCAGAAATCACTCGCCTTCTGCGCTGGTCTCACTGGGAGTGGCAGACTTGAGCTGTTCTTATTTGGTCATCTTGCCAGCACACCCCCCCCCCACTTTTTTTTTTGAGACAGAGTCTCGTTCTGTCACCCAGGCTGGAGTGCAGTGGTACAGTCTTGGCTGCAACCTCCACCTCCTGAGTTCAACTGATTCTCCTGCCTTAGCTTCTTGAGTTGCTGGGACTAAAGATGCCCCCCACCACACCCAGCCAATTTTTTTTTTTTTTGAAACAGAGTCTCACTCTGTCACCTATGCTAGAGTGCAGTGGCATGATCTTAGCTCACTGCAACCTCTGCCTCCTGGGTTCAAGCAGTTCTCCTGCCTCAGCCTCCTGAGTATATGGGACTAAAGGCACATGCCACCACACCCAGCTAATTTTTTGTATTTTTAGTAGAGATGGGGTTTCACTGTGTTAGCCAGGATGGTCCCAATCTCCTGACCTTGTCATTGCCCTCCTTGGCCTCCCAAAGTGCTGGGATTTCAGGCGTGAGCCGCTGCGCCCAGCTAATTTTTGTATTTTTACAAAATAAATGTTTTACACAGGGTTTCACCATGTTGGCCAGGCTGGTCTCAAACTCCTGACCTCAAATGATCCACTCACCTCGGCCTCCCAAAATGTTGGGATTACAGGCATGAGCCACTGCACCCGTCGTAACTGCAGCATTTTTAAGATATGGGATACACAGGCACATCTGGTTTATTTGCTATGTGATCTGTATCTCTCTTTTGACTGCTACTTTAAAACTCTTTTGGAATTAAGCCCTTAGGGTACAGCTTTATATTCCTTATTACTATATTCTTGGAAAACTGCTTTGCATACAAATGCTTAATTTTAAATGAGTGATAATAAGTTCAATGTATTCTGCTACTGTAATATGTAGATTATGAAGAAGTTGGCACATGATTGGGCTGGGGTGGTAAAGAAAGTACTTGAAATAGTCAAAGGGAAAGATTTCATTTTTCTCAATTTAATCTGCTCACAGAAGGGCAATAAGAGCCTAATTATCTCATTTAGACAAGATCTATGGAGTCACAACCTGCATGGTCCAGTCTCAGGATGGCTCATATTGGAAGAAGCACTGCTCAAACAGGCGTTTCAGTTTTACTCAGCGCTCTAAAAATTTGAAAGGCTCTAAGTCATAATTCACGGTTAATATTTAAATCCTCTGCCTTGGCCGGGTGTGGTGGCTCACACTTGTAATCCCAGCACTTTGGGAGGCTGAGGTAGGCAGATCACCTGAGGTTGGGAGTTCGAGACCAGCCTCACTAACATGGTGAAACCCCGTCTGTACTAAAAATACAAAAATTAGCCAGGCATAGTGGCGCATGCCTGTAATCCCAGCTACTTGGGAGGCTGAGGCAGGAGAATCGCTTGAACCCAGGAGGTGGAGGTTGCAGTAAGCCGAGATAGTGCCATTGCACTCCAGCCCGAGTGACAAGAGCGAGACTCATCTCAAAAAAAAAAAAAAAAAAAAAATCTTCTGCCGGAAACACTTCTGCAGCGCCTTGTAAATGCCAGTGTCTTGCCCTCTCCCACCCTCTCACCTCTGCTTCTCCTTTGGCTGTGCCCTCTCTAGTGCATCTGATCTGACATGCACACCCCTTCCCTCCCTTCTCTTCCACGTTTCTGCAGTTGGCAGCGTAGGTAATGGAGGAAGAGCGCAACACCCAAGTGATTTTTGTCCAGACGTATTTCAGTCACATTAAATTTCTGAGGTTTCAGATTTTATCTTACTGTTTGTGTGTGGTGTGTGTGTTTAAAAATTAGGGTTTGTGAAAGAATTCTTGTAAAAGTATTCTTGTAAAAGTGTGCTATTTTCCTAGCAAGTTATCTTCTTTCTACGGACAGTGGCTGTATTTTCCTCACCAACGCCCCCTCATGCTGTTCCTCCTCCGCATGTGAGTTTGATCATTGCTGCATTATGGTTTTCTCTAGCACGTTTATTGGTAATGCATCCCTTTTTGAGAAAGAGGCCAGCCCCTCACCTCCCATGTCCAGCTCCCCAACCTGGTCTACTGGCAGCAACACACAGACCCTCATGGAGGCACGGGGACAGCTGCTTCCTGACTTTGTTGTGGCTGCTCCAGGGCTTGTTCTGAGGTCACTGACTTTGTGGTTGTTTGTTTGTTTGTTTGTTTTGAGACAGAATCTCGCTCTGTCACCCAGCCTGAAGTGCAGTGGTGTGATCTCTGCTCACTGCAATCTCCGCCTCCCAGGTTCAAGCAATTCTCCTGCCTCAGCTTCCCAAGTAGCTGGGATTACAGGCGTGCGCGACCACGCCCGGCTAATTTTTGTATTCTTTTTCTTTTTTTGAGATGGAATCTTGCTCTGTCGCCCAGGCTGAAGTGTAGTGGTGTTGCCTTGGCTCACTGCAACCTCTACTTCCCGGGTTCCAGTGATTCTCCTGCCTCAGGCTCCTGGGTAGCTGGGATTTCAGGGTGCATGACCACGCCCAGATAATTTTTGTATTTTTAGTAGAGAGGGGGTTTCACCATGTTGGCTAGACTGGTCTCAAACTCCTAACCTCAGGTGATCCACCCGCCTCAGCCTCCCAAAGTGCTGGGATTTCAGGTGTGAGCCACCACGCCCAGCTGAGGTCACTGACTTTGAATATGGGGCGTCCTTTCTTTATATGTTGCTTTCTGTCTGGCACGGAGTAGGAACACAGTAAAGATGATCTGGCTCTGCATTTGTAGCCCGGAGGCAAAATTGCCATCCTTTTCTTTGTTGTGTCAACAGCTGTCTTACAATGGCCGGGAAAGTAAGGAAGATGAAAGCTGCTTACTATCACACAATGGGTACCAAATTCCTATTTGGTCACTTTGGGAGGGAGTTCAAACCAAGTTCTCTGAGTCTGCTAACTTTGTTCTAAACCCAGTCTATTCTCCATTCAGGGTCACATTTGCCTCTATCCCAAAGAGTAAGTCTGCCACCCTCTTGGCTCAACTAAATTTCTTTAGGTACTGGAGAAGTTTACCTTCTTCAGAAAGAAATGGTTTCCTTCCTTTCATGGCAAACTGAGCTCACTCTCCATTTAAATACTAAGACATTGAACCCCATGTTCATGAGACGAGGTGGCCAATGCTACAAGGTCTCTGCCGGATTCTGCCTCCTGTCTTTTAAAAATTTGGTTGTTGTTAAAACCCAGAAGGAAACGAAGAGTGCTTCCCACTGTTTATCCACAAAAGACACTGCACTGCTTCATTAGCATCGTGGCCATCAAACACAAACATAGCCAACCACTCAGATGATATCACAAAGTCCCATGGCGGACTGGACAGTGGAGAGCAATTCAGAACGGCATGCCATTTTTAAATACTGTGCTCTCAAAAATAAATATAGCCACTAAAGGGAAAACAGTATTAGGTTTAAATCGTGAGATAAAAATGTCTGTTATGTAAGGTTGTAGTGTTCATGCTCAGCCCTTTTCTCTCAGGACTCCTTTCCCAGTTCTTTTTCACTTCAAAGGAAAGTACTGTTTAAGAAAGAGGAAGGTATGACCTCAGAAGAGAGAAGAAACAGCAGCAACAGGGACCTCAGATCCTAGAGGTCTTCACAGGTGGGGTACAGGTGAATTTGTTGCCATTTAAAGGACTCATTTCTTGATACATTTTCTTTTTTTTTTATTTGTATTACTCAAAAAAATTTCATATTTATTTAGCTTTCTCACTCTGTGCTTATGCCTTCAATACTTTCACAACGATTTTCTGCTCCTTGATAAGGAAAGCACACTTGATCCTGTCACGAACACATTTAGCACACATGGAACCACCATAGACACTGCTGACATGTTTCTTTGTTTTGGACAATCTCATAAGAACTTTAGGTCTTACAGAACGAACCCCTCGAAGTCGGCCTGGGTACACACCACATGCAGATTTTGGTGCTTTCCCAAACTTCTTGGTATAAAGGTAAACAATTCTATTACCAGGGCTTCAGGACAGTCTAGTTTTGTTAGAAGCTGTATTGTAGGAAAGCCTATGTCGCTATGTCAAATGCTGGACCATTCTGAGTGCCTGCAGACAATGTCCCCTGACAAATTTTCTTCTAAACAATGGCTTCTGCAGAACTTGGACAGCTACAAAAGCCTCAGTTGCTTGTGTTTGGCTAATCATTCACCATTTATTAAGTGTCCACATTGTACAAGGAACAGAGTTTAATTCTAAAATAAGCTTGAAACACATGACTAAAACTTCAATTCCTAGACAAATATAACCAAATTGCACCACCTGCTACATGTTATCTGATTTACTGATTGGACCATATTTACTCTGAGTGGATGAGGCTTAATAGAAAACAGCTTGATCTTTTCCCTTCCCTATCCCCCAGGTTCCCTGGCAGGGACTGGAAATAGGGGGAAAGGAAGAGGATGCCAATTTAGAGCTGAGTCATGTACAATGCTTAGGTGTGTACTTTTGCTTATCATCTTACAAGTTTCTGGTCAGTTCCCAAACCCATTCCCTATTCAGCGATTCCAAAGCTGCATCACATTCCCAAGCATCTTGAAAGTCTTGCTCTCCCATGGCTCACCTGTTCTCAACAGATGGCTTGTCGCATACTGAGAATGTTGAGGCTATCAGCTGAGAACTTGTTTACTTTCCTCTTTCCCAGCCAACAGATTGACCTGCTTTCAACCTCCCTCCTTCTCTGTAGTTTTAAGGCTCATCTCTCTACCAGTCTTATTGATCAGATCACCTTTCAGCTTCTCTGGAGTTAAATCACATCTTAAGATGGAGATTAGATTCTTTAGTCAGCCCATAGGCAAGAGTCACGTATAGTCAGAATCACTCAGAAGTTTTCTTAAGTCACCCATAACAGTAGGTCAAACATAGCTTTAGGAATACAATACTGTAAAGTAATATGCAGGTGTGAGTATATCAAGTAGACAGTATTTATAGGTGTAAGGTATATATACTATATAATGTATACTATAATATGTAGCATACAATTCCAAGGAGGATTATATTGAGAAAATAAATCAAGCTAGCTTTTTGTAACACTTGAGCAAATTTTAAATACTCCTCTTTTTTTCGAGATGGAGTCTCACTCTGTTGCCCAGGCTGGAGTGCAGTGGCGCCATCTCAGCTCACTACAACCTCTGCCTCCTGGTGGGTTCAAGCGATTCTTGTGCCTCAGGCTCCCTAGTAGCTGGGACTACAGGTACGCACCACCACGCCCAGCTACTTTTTGGATTTTTTGACAGAGATGGGGTTTCAACATGTTGTCCAGGCTGAGAATATTCTTATTTCCCATTTGGTGTCATCACCTAAGTTTTTGTGGATAACTTTGTCAGTTTCTCCTTTGTCTTTAGTTAGTTCTTCAGTTTCTTTTACAAGATTGTAGTAAACCCTTCACTACCCACTAGTATGAACAATGCATTTCTCTTATTTGTCTATGGTTGGGGAACCCCTAAATCATCCATACCTTCTTCGGTAGGTTTCACTAAAAGTCTTCTATGTCTGCCTGTAGACAACCTCATTGAGGGCAATTGCCCATTGAATTTCCAGCATTATTTACATGGTTCTTTCTCTCTATCTCCCTCCTGCTCCATTAGATGATAAGACTTGGCTATGTCTAAGAGAAATCCAAAATAGCAGTGGCTTATATAAGAGATAACTTTATTTTTTTATCTTATAAAACAAATCCAGAATTAGGTGGTGCAGAGCTGTTTCGGTGGCTCCACAGTCACCAGGGACACGGTCTCCTTCTCCTCTTCTGTTCTGCCATCGTGGTTTGTGGCTTCCATCCTCGTGGCTACTGCAGCTCCAGCCACTGTGTCTACATTCCAGTCAGCAGGAGGAAGGAAGGTGGTGTTCAGGAAAATTACCTGAAACTTGGAAATAATGCAAAAGGATGACTTCATATCCTGCCAATGTCGTACTAAAGCATTGTCCAGTTCCCCTAATGGTCATCTCGCTCTTGGGAAATGAACTACTCTTTAGGTACTATTGATTAGAGTTCAGACTGGAGAGTTAGATGTTAACTTAGAAGAACTGATTAGATGCAGATGAAAACCTGCAGAGATGGTTTTCTAACCTTGCAGAACATTTGTCACTTTTGCATCTAACTTAGCATTGTTATTTCAGAGTTTTTGGTGTTTTTTGTTTGTTTGTTTCTACTGAACCTGCCTTGTCATCTTACTGGCTTCCCTCATCAATGATTAATTATACTTTGGGATGTGCTCAGATAATGTGTGGAAATTATATTTTTAATATTTGTATGTTTTGACAGTAGGAAGGACAAAGGGGCTTTCTTCAAGTCAGTAATTTCCCTAAATGTCTACCTAAAATGTCTGCTTGTAACTTATTGGCCAGAACTTAGTCACAAGGCTACACATAGCTACAAAGGAGGCTGGGGAAGTAGTCTTCTAGCTGGGTGCATTAAAATAAGGGCTCTCTTCCTAAGGAAGGGAGGCAGAGATCAGACAGTAGGGAATAACTAATAGTCTTTGCACAAGGACATATATCAATTGATGTTGCCTCTTTTACCTGTATTTCTACCTTTCCCTCTATGTTTACTTCTTTCTAGCAGCCTAAAAGCATATCAGAGAATACCAACAGCTTTAACAACTTGGACCTGAATCTTCCTCCAGCTATCAGGAGAACATTCTTTTTCCCCAATGGAGGTCCTATAAAGAACAATCTCACTTGGCTCTGCTCTCTTACCTCCTCCTCCTTCTTCACCCACTTTAAGCAGGCTTCTGTTCCTCTCATCCCCTCTCATCCACTAAACCTGCTCTGCTAGGCCACAGCTGATCTCCTAAACATCACACTCAAATCAACTACATCTTACACAAAGCAAATATTTAATAAATGATTACTGAATTATTCAATATGTTTGCTCTGTTTTCTTCTTCTTTCTTAAGACAGTATTACTTTCTTTTCTTCTCAATTGCAAAATTAATATTTTAGTTTCATTATGGGCTAACTAGGTTCTTTTGACACATTCATGAAAATCTAATTCTTAGACAACACTTTGGTTCTGTGCAAAAATGCATTCCAACTTCCAAACGACTGGCCTAACAGTACACTTTTGGAAATTTTTGACCTTTTTGTAGGCCCAGGTCTGTTTATTCATTTTCCCCCTCCATTGAATAGGAAAAATAAATTGGCTTTTTGTTGCTACTAAAAGCAAATTCTACTTGGGTTGTTTCCAAAGCACACAGCAAGTGGCAAGGAATCCCCAAGGGAAAAACACCAGTAAGATTCTTTCATAATGTGTTTTCCTCTAATCCCCTTCCTGATCCTTTCTCACCAAATGGATCTAGCTATTTTCAAGTTCAATTTTTGCTCTAAACCAGAGAACATAGTGTCCTAAATTGATACTTCACCCTCTATAAGCCTCCGCCTCTTGGCCTGCTTTATTTATCAGGCAGGCTCCTCCAGGGATTTGGGGTTGGGCCTGAGGAAGCCCAGGTGGTTGGCAATTGCCAGCAGGATGTAGTTATGCTGCCCCAATGTGGCAGTTTTCATTCTATTTCAAACGCTGCTTTATTTTTTTTCTCTCATGCTTCTTTGAGTACATCATAGGACATTAAGGGATGGTGGTGGCTTTGGGGGGACCCACAATTCTTCTAACAGTTCTTCCTCCCAGGTTTTGGGGGCTATAAGTGAAGGCAAGAATGAAAGCTTGGAATTTTAATAGACAGCTCCCATCTGCCATATCTAAAGAATGCTTCTAGCAGGGAGAAGGCAAACCTCAAGGGAAGAGGTTGGTCAGTTTTTAATCAGCTGGGTCCCATCTAATCTTGCCAAGCTCTAAGCAGAGATTGCAAATTTTGGATCCATAAGCTAAATCCAGCCTCAGACATGCTGTGTTTGGCTGACACGGATGGTACTTTTTGTTTTAATTTTTAAAAGGCAGCATTTAAAAGGAAGATTTTATATACCAATCCAGACTTCTGCCATCTTGACTTCGCATTCCTGAGTTGCAGCAATTGGCTGAAACTGAGTAGCTGTTGTTTCCTCCAGGTGGGGTTTGCCCTCTGCAATTTTGTCACAGACTTCGCTTCCCTCTGTGACACATCCAGCTGCTTCCCCCATTTAATACCTGCTGCACCTCTGCTGGCATGTGAGTTTTGGATCCCTGTTGCAAACAGCTGGGGATGGGGAGAGGTATCAGGGCAGACTTCACAGAGGAGGGGAATTAAGCTGGTCCTTGAAAACTGATAGGAATTTTCCCGGAAAAGGTATGGAACCTCTAGGAAAGCAGACAGGTAGAGAAAAGACACAGTTATGAAGATTTTTGGGAAGGATCAAATCGAACCTTAAGAAAAGCTAGAGTAATCTTTCAGCATGACCTTGGATTTCAACAGACTTTAGTTCCAATTCAGGCTCTACCACATACTTTCAGCATGACCTTGAGTAAATTATTTAATTTCTTTGAGCTTCAACGTATTTATCTGTATAGTAGACATAATAGCTCTATCACATGATTGTGACCACAAAATGAGGTAACATTTAAAAAAATTTATTGGAGTATAATATACCCGAAAGTGCACATATCAAAGATGTGCAGCTCAGTGAATTTTAACAAAGTGAACACATTCATGTCACCAGCTCCCAGGTCAATGAACAGACAATACCAGCATTTCTTTATTTTTTTGAGACAGAGTCTCACTCTGTCACCCAGGCTGGAATGCAGTGGTGCTATCTTGGCTCACTGCAACCTCCGCCTCCTGGGTTCAAGCAATTTTCCTGCCTCAGCCTCCCAAGTAGCTGGGATTACAGGTGCCTGCCACTGTGCTGGGCTAATTTTTGTATTTTTAGTACAGATGGGGTTTCACCATCTTGGTCAGGCTGGTCTTGAATTCCTGACCTCTTGAGCCACCCGCCTGGGCCTCCCAAAGTGTTGGGATTACAGGCATGAGCCACCGTGCCTGGCGTATTATGATTTTAATTTATTAGAAAGGTGGCTTAATTGGCTCATGGCTCTGCAGGCTGTACAGGAAACGTGGTGGCATCTGCTTGTGGCGAGGCCTCAGGGAGCTTTTACTAATGGCAGAAGGCAAAGCAGGAGCAACTTTAATTTTTTTTTATTTCAGCTTTTAGGTTCAGGGGTACATGTGCAAGTTTGTTACACTGGTAAACTGTGTGATACTGAGGTTTGGGGTGTGAATGATCCTGTCACCCTGGTAGTGAGCATTGTACCTAATAGGTATTCATAGTTTTTCAACCCTTGCTTCCCTTCCTCTTTCCCCTGTCTGGTAGTCCCCAGTGTCTATTTTTCCCATCCTTATATCCATGTATACTCAGTGTTTAGCTACCACTTATAAGTGAGAACATGTGATACTGGGTTTTCTGTTCCTGCATTAATTCACTTATGATGATGGCCTCCAGCTGCATCCATGTTGCTGCAAGGGACATGATTTTGTTCTTTTTTGTGGCTGTGTAATATTCCATAGTGTATATGTACCACATTTTCTTTATCTAGTCCACCATTGATGGGCATCTAGGTTGATTCCATGTCATTGCCATTGTGAATAGTGCTGTGATGAACATACAAGTGCATGTGTCTTTGGTAGAATGATTTCTTTGCCATTAGATATGTACTCAGCAATGGGATTGCTGGGTTGAATGGTAGTTCTGTTTTAAATTACTTGAGAAATCTCAAAACTGCTTTTCACAGTGGCTGAGTGGATTTACATTCCTACCAAGAATGTATAAGCATTCTCTTTTCTCTGCAACCTAGCCCACATCTGTTAAGTTTTGACTTTTTAATAACAGCCATTCTGACTGGTATGAGATGGTGTCACACTATGTTTTTGATTAACATTTCTCTAGTGATGTTGAGCATTTTTTCGTATGTTTGTTAGCCACATGTATGTCTTCTGAGAAGTGTCTGTGTCCTTCGCCCACTTTTAAAGCAGGTTGTTTGTGTTTTGCTTGTTGAATTATTTAAGTTCCTATTAGATTCTGCATATTAGTTTGTGAATATTTTCTCCCATTCTGTAGGTTGTCTGTTCATTCTGTTGATAGTTTCTTTCGCTATGCAGAAGCTCTTTAGCTTAATTAGGTCCCACCTGTTAATTTTTTTGGTTGCAATTGCTTTTGAGGACTTAGTCATAAATTCTTTGCCAAGGTTGATGTCTAGAATGATATTTCCTAGGTTTTATTCTAGAATTTTTATAGTTTTATGTCTTTTTTTCTTTTTTTTTTTAATTATACTTTAAGTTCTAGGGTACATGTGCACAACGTGCAGGTTTGATACATAGGTATACATGGGCCAGGTTGGTTTGCTGCACCCATCAACTCATCATTTACATTGGGTATTTCTCCTAATGCTATCCCTCCCCCAGCCCCCTCACCCACCGACAGGCCCCAGTGTGTGATGTTCCCCACCCTGTGTCCAGGTGATCTCGTTGTTCAATTCCCACCTATGAGTGAGAACATGCAGTGTTTGGTTTTCTGTCCTTGTGATGGTTTGCTGAGAATGATGGTTTCCAGCTTCATCCATGTCCCTGCAAAGGACATGAACTTATCCTTTTTATGGCTGCATAGTATTCCATGGTGTATATGTGCCACATTTTCTTAATGCAGTCTATCATTGATGGATATTTGGGTTGGTTCCAAGTCTTTGATATTGTGAATAGTGCTGCAATAAACATGCATGTGCATGTATCTTTATAGTAGAATGATTTATAATCCTTTGGGTATATATCCAGTAATGGGATTGCTGGGTCAAATGGTATTTCTAGTTCTAGATCCTTGAGGAATCACCACACTGTCTTCCACAATGGTTGAACTAGTTTACAGTCCCACCAACAGTGTAAAAGTGTTCCTATTTCTCCACATCCTCTCCTGCATCTGTTGTTTACTTTTTAATGATTGCCATTCTAACTGGCATGAGATGGTATCTCATTGTGATTTGGATTTGCATTTCTCTGATGACCAGTGATGATGAGCTTTTTTTCATGTGTCTGTTGGCTGCATAAATGTCTTCTTTTGAGAAGTATCTGTTCATATCCTTTGACCACTTTTTGATGGGATTGTTTGTTTTCTCTTGTAAATTTGTATGAGTTCTTTGTAGATTCTGGATATTAGCCCTTTGTCAGATGGGTGGATTGCAAAAATTTTCTCCCATTCTGTAGGTTGCCTGTTCACCCTGATGGTAGTTTCTTTTGCTGTGCAGAAGCTCTTTAGTTTAATTAGATCCCGTTTGTCTATTTTGGCTTTTGTTGCCATTGCTTTTGGTGTTTTAGTCATGAAATCCTTGCCCATGCCTATGTCCTGAATGGTATTGCCTAGGTTTTCTTCTAGAGTGTTTATAGTTTTAGGTCTAACATTTAAGTCTTTAATCCATCTTGAATTAATTTTTGTATAAGGTGTAAGGAAGGGATCCAGTTTCAGCTTTCTACATATGGCTAGCCCGTTTTCCTAGCACCATTTATTAAATAGGGAATCCTTTCCCCATTTTTGTTTTTGTCAGGTTTGTCAAAAATCAGATGGTTGTAGATGTGTGGTGTTATTTCTGAGGCCTCTGTTGGGTTCTATTGGTCTGTCTCTCTGTTTTGGTACCAGTACCATGCTGTTTTGATTACTGTAGCCTTGTAGTATAGTTTGAAGTCAGGCAGCGTGATGCCTCCAGCTTTATTCTTTTTCTTAGGATTGTCTTGGCAATGTGGGCTCTTTTTTGGTTCCATATGAACATTAGTTTTTTCCAATTCTGTGAAGAAATTCATTGGTAGCTTCATGGGGATGGCATTGAATCTATAAATTCCCTTGGGCAGTATGGCCATTTTCATGACATTGATTCTTCCTATCCATGAGCATGGAATGTTCTTCCATTTGTTTGTGTCGTTGAGCAGTGGTTTGTAGTTCTCCTTGAAGAGGTCCTTCACATCCCTTGTAAGTTGGATTTCTATGTATTTTATTCTCTTTGTAGCAATTGTGAATGGTAGTTCACTCATGATTTGGCTCTTTGTTTGTCTTTTATTGGTGTATAGGAATGCTTTTGATTTTTGCACATTGATTTTGTATCCTGAGACTTTGCTGAAGTTGCTTATCAGCTTAAGGAGATTTGGGGCTGAGACAATGGGGTTTTCTAAATATACAATTATGTCATCTGCAAACAGGGACAATTTGACTTCCTCTTTTCCTAATTGAATACCCTTTATTTCTTTCTCCTGCCTGATTGCCCTGGCCAAAACTTCCAACACTATGTTGAATAGGAATGGTGAGAGAGGGCATCCGTGTCTTGTGCCAGTTTTCAAAGGGAATGCTTCCAGTTTTTGCTCATTCAGTATGGTATTAGCTGTGGGTTTGACATAAATAGCTCTTATTATTTTGAGATACGTTCCATCAATACCTAGTTTATTGAGAGTTTTTAGCATGAAGGGCTGTTAAATTTTGTGGAAGGCCTTTTCTGCATCTATTGAGATTATCATGGGTTTTTTGTTGTTGGTTCTGTTCATGTGATGGATTATGTTTATTGATTTGTGTATGTTGAAGCAGCCTTGTATCCCAGGGATGAAGCCGACCTGATTGTGGTGGATAAGCTTTTTGATATGCTGCTGGATTTGGTTTGCCAGTATTTTATTGAGGATTTTTGCATAGATGTTCATCAGGGATATTGGTCTAAAATTCTCTTTTTTGTTGTTGTTGTGTCTCTGCCAGGCTTTGGTATCAGGATGATGTTGGCCTCATAAAATGAGTTAGGGAGGATTCCCTCTTTTTCTATTGATTGGAATAGTTTCAGAAGGAATGGTACCAGCTCCTCTTTGTACCTGTGGTAGAATTCAACTGTGAATCCATCTGGTCTTGGACTATTTTTAGTTGGTAGGCTGTTAATTATTCCCTCAATTTCAGAGCCTGTTATTGGTCTATTCAGAGATTCAACTTCTTCCTAGTTCAGTCTTGGGAGGGTGTATGTGTCCAGGAATTTATCCATTTCTTCTAGATTTTCTAGTTTTTTTCCATAGAGGTGTTTATAGTATTCTGTGATGGTAATTTGTATTTCTGTGGAATCGGTGGTCATATCCCCTTTATCATTTTTTATTGTGTCTATTTGACTCTTCTCTCTTTTCTTCTTTATTAGTCTTGCTAGTGGCCTATCAATTTTGTTGATCTTTTCAAAAAAACAGCTCCTGGATTCATTGATTTTTTTTTAAGGGTTTTTTGTGTCTGTATCTCTTTCAGTTCTGCTCTGATCTTAGTTATTTCTTGCCTCCTGTTAGCTTATGAATGTGTTTGCTCTTGCTTCTCTAGTTCTTTTAATTGTGATGTTAGGGTGTCAATTTTAGATCTTTCCTGCTTTCTCTTGTGGGCATTTAGTGCTATAAATTTCCCTCCACACACTGCTTTAAATGTGTCCCAGAGATTCTGGTATGTTGTGTCTTTGTTCTCATTGGTTTCAAAGAACATCTTTATTTCTGCCTTCATTTCGTTATGTACCCAGTAGTCATTCAGGAGCAGGTTGTTCAGTTTCCATGTCGTTGTGTGGTTTTGAGTGAGTTTCTTAATCCTGAGTTCTAATTTGATTGCACTGTGGTCTGAGAGACAGTTTGTTGTCATTTCTGTTCTTTTATATTTGCTGAGGAGTGCTTTACTTCCAGTTATGTGGTCAATTTTAGAATAAGTGTGATGTAGTGCTGAGAAGAATGTATATTCTGTTGATTTGGGGTGGAGAGTTCTGTAGATGTCTATTAGGTCTGCTTGGTGCAGAGCTGAGTTCAAGTCCTGGGTATCCTTTTTAACCTTCTGTCTCATTGATCTGTCTAATGTTGACAGTGGGATGTTAAAGTCTCCCATTATTATTGTGTGGGAGTCTAAGTCTCTTTGTAGGTCTCTAAGGACTTGCTTTATGAATTTGGATGCTCCTGTATTGGGTCCATATATATTTAGGATAGTTAGCTGTTTTTGTTGAATTGATCCCTTTACCATTATGTAATGCCCTTCTTTGTCTCTTTGATCTTTGTTGGTTTAAAGTCTGTTTTATGAGAGACTAGCATTGCAACCCCTGCTTTTTTTTGCTTTCCATTTGCTTGGTAGATCTTCCTCTATCCCTTTACTTTGAGCCTATGTGCGTCCTTGCATGTGAGATGGGTCTCCTGAATACAGCACACTGATGGGTCTTGACTCTTTATCCAATTTGCCAGTCTGTGTCTTTTAATTGGGGCATTTAGCCCATTTACATTTAAGGTTAATATTGTTATGTGTGAATTTGATTCTGTCATTATGATGTTAGCTGGTTATTTTGCCCATTAATTGATGCAGTTCATAGCATCGATGATCTTTATAATTTGGCATGTTTTTGCAGTGGCTGGTACTGGTTGTTTCTTTCCATGTTTATTGCTTCCTTCAGGAGCTCTTGTAAGGCAGGCCTGGTGGTGACAAAATCTCTCAGCATTTGCTTATTTGTAAAGAGTTTTATTTCTCCTTCACTTATGAAGCTTAGTTTGGCTGGATATAAAATTCTGGGTTGAAAATTCTTTTCTTTAAGAATGTTGAATATCAGCCCCCACTGTCTTCTGGCTTGTAGGGTTTCTCTAGAGAGATCCACTGTTAGTCTGATGGGCTTCCCTTTGTAGGTAACTCGACCTTTCTCTCTGGCTGCCCTTAACATTTTTTCCTTCATTTCAACCTTGGTGAATCTGACAATTTCTTGAGGAGTATCTTAGTGGTGTTCTCTGTGTTTCCTGAATTTGAATGTTGGCCTGTCTTGCTAGGTTGGGGAAGTTCTCCTGGATAATATCCTAAAGAGTGTTTTCCAACTTGGTTCCATTTTCCCCATCACTTTCAGGTACACCAATCAAATGTAGATTTGGTCTTTTCACATAGTCCCATATTTCTTGGAGGCTTTGTTCATTTCTTTTCACTCTTTCTTCTCTAACCTTGTCTTTTTGCTTTATTTCATTAATTCGATCTTCAATCACTGATACTCTTTCCTCCACTTGACTGAATCAGCTATTGAAGTTGTTCATGCATCACAAAGTTCTCGTGCCATGGTTTTCAACTCCATCAGGTCATTTAAGGTCTTCTCTACACTGTTTATTCTAATTAGCCATTCAGCTAACCTTTTTTCAAGGTTTTTAGCTTCCTTGCTATGGGTTCAAACATGCTCCTTTAGCTCAGAGAAGTTTATTATTACCGACCTTCTGAAGTCTACTTCTGTCAACTCATCAAAGTCATTCTCCATCCAGCTTTGTTCCGTTGCTGGCAAGGAGCTGCAATTCTTTGGAGGAGAGGAGGCACTCTGATTTTTACAATTTTCAGCTTTTCTGCTCTGGTTTCTCCCCATCTTTTTGGTTTTGTCTACCTTTCGTCTTTGATGTTGGTGACTTACAGATGGGGTTTTGGTGTAGATGTCCTTTCTGTTGATGTTGATGCTATTCCTCTCTGTTTGTTAGTTTTCCTTTGAACAGTCAGGTCCCTCAGCTGCAGGTCTGTTGGAGTTTGCTGGAGGTCCGCTCCAGACCCTGTTTGCCTGGGTATCATCAGCAGAGGCTGCAGAACAGCAAATACTGCTGCCTGATCCTTCCTCTGGAAGCTACGTCCCAGAGGGGCACCCGCCTATATGAGGTGTCTGTCGGCCCCACTAGGAGATGTCTCCCAGTTAGGCTACATGGGGGTCACAGACTCACTTGAGGAGGCAGTCTGTCCATTCTCAGAACTCAAATGCCATGTTGGGAGAACCACTGCTCTCTTCAGAGCTGTCAGACAGGGACGTTTAAGTCTGTAGAAGTTGTCTGCTGCCTTTTGTTCAGCTAAGCCCTGCCCACTGAGGTGGAGTCTAGATGCAGTAGGCCTTGCTGAGCTGTGGTGGGCTCTGCCCCGTTCAGGCTTCCTGGCTGCTTTGTTTACATACTCAAGCCTCAGCAATGGGGCATGACCCTCCCCCCATCAGCTCCTGCCTTGCAGGTCGATCTCAGACTGCTACGCTAGCAGTGAGCAAGGCTCTGTGGGCATGGGACCTGCTCAGGCAGACGTGGGAGAGAATCTCCTTGTCTGCCGGTTGTTAAGACCTTGGGAAAAGTGCAGTATTTGGGTGGGAGTGTCCCATTTTTCCAGGTACAGTCTGTCACAGCTTCCCTTGGATAGGAAAGGAAAGTCCCCTAACCCCTTGCGCTTCCCAGATGAGGCGACACCCTGCCCTGCTTCAGCTCACCCTCCGTGGGTTGCACCTACTGTCCAACTAGTCCCAGTGAGATGAACCAGGTACCTCAGTTGGAAATGCAGATATTACTCATCTTCTGTGTTGATCACACTGGGAGCTGCAGACCGGAGCTGTTCCTATTCGGCCATCTTGGAACGGATCTCTAGTTTTACGTCTTACATTTAAGTCTTTAATCCATCTTGGGTTAATTTTTGTATATGGTGAAAGGTAGGGGTCCAGTTTCATTCCTCTATATTTGGCTAGCCAGTTATACCAGCACGATGTATTGAATAGAAAGGCCTTTCCCCATTGCTTGTCAACTTTGTTAAAGCAGATCATTTATTTTCATTGCCATATAGTATTCCATTGGGTGAATATCCTACCATTTATTTATCCAGTCTCGATTAATGGGCATTTGGATAAGTTTCCATTTTTGCTTTTAAGAATAGTACATGACTGGATTGTAGTGGCTCATGCCTGTAATCTCTGCACTTTGGGAGGCCGAGGCGGGCAGATCGCTTGAGTCCAGGAGTTCAAGACCAGTGTGGGCAACTCAAGCGAGACCTTATCTCTATTATAACAAAGTTTTTAATTAAAAAAAGAATAGTATAATTATGAAAATTTTAGTACACGTCTTTCGGTGAATATATTCTTGCATTTCTGTTAAGTATACACCTAGAAGTGGAATTAGTGGGAATTAGAACTAGAAGTTAATGTGTGGTAGAAACTGCCAGTTTTCCAAAGCAGTTAGTAACTAATTTTTTGTTTTTGTTTTTGTTTTTTTTGAGACAGAGCCTTGCTCTCTCTCCCAGGCTGGAGTGCAGTGGTGCGATCTTGGCTCACTGCAGCCTCCGCCTCCTGAGCTCAAATGATTCTCCTGCCTCAGCCTCTCAAGTAGCTGGGATTGCAGGCGCCTACCACCACGCCTGGCTAATTTTTGTATTTTTAGTAGAGATGGGGTTTCATCATGTTGGCCAGGCTGGTTTTGAGCTCCTGACCTCAAATGATCTGCTCACCTTGGCCTCCCAAAGTGCTGGGATTACAGGCATGAGCCACTGCACCCAGCTGTAACTAATTTATACTTTCAACAATAGTCTCAGAGAGTTATGGCTGCCCTCTCTCTAATAGTTTCCTCTCTAATAGTTGGTACTTTCATTTTCATTTTTGCCATTCTGATGGATGTGGTTTTAAAGTCAATTTCTTTAATGGCTAAGGAAAGCAAGCACCTTTTCATATGTTCATTGAGCATCTGAATATTTTTTTGTGACGTGTTACTTAAAATCTTTTGCTCACTTTTTAAAATTTGGTCACCTGTGTTTTTGGGTGCTTTTCTAAAGTTTGACATTTCATGATAGACAATCAAGAAGCATTATAAAAGAAAGGAATGTGATGACAGTTTAATTCAAGAGGAGGATGTGGGAGTATGTGATGGTGGATGAAAAATAAAGCTCCTGGCCAGGTGTGGCCAGCACTTTGGGAGGCTGAGGTGGGCGGATTACCTGAGGTCAGGAGTTCCAGACCAGCCTGACGAACATGACGAAAACCTGTCTCTACTAAAAATACAAAAATTAGCTGGGCATGGTGGTGGGCGCCTGTAATCCCACCTACTTAGGAGGCTGAGGCAGGAGAATCGCTTGAACCTGGAAGCAGAGGTTGCAGTGAGCTGAGATCGTGCCACTGCATTCCAGCCTGGGCAACAAGAATGGAAAAAACAAACAAACAAACAAACAAAAAAACCTCCCCAGCCTTTGATGTTGTCCCCAGGTCCTAGAATAGAGACAGATTTTAGGAAGAGAGGAGGATGGCACCCCCTTTTGCAAAACATCTCTAGAGGGGTAGGACCTTGGAGAAAAGTAGCTGTGGGTGACAGACAGGTCCACATACCAAGAGCTGCGATCCTGGGGCCCATGCAAGGAGAAGGAAGTTTCACCTCAAAGAAATGGGTTTGCTCACAACCCTGTGGACCTTTGAAGGACCATGACTGATAGGGCAACTCTGGGACAACAGGGACCAGAAGTGCAGGATAGATAGAAGAAACCTGGGCTGGAAAAGGTGCCTTGTGTAGCAAGGAACAGCTATGGCAAATGCAGCCGCAACTGAATAAATCCAGATTATTCTCTGCTTGATGATAAAAGCCTGTTGATTTTCCTTTTTGGTAAACTCCTTGATGACAGCAAGAGACCCACAGTGGAAAAGGGGAAGCCCCAAGAATGAAGTCCATGACTCCTGCCAGTCTGCAATGTGGGGTCTCAAACCAGTTCTAATTAATTTAAAATGTGATATTATTTGCATCCCTCCTGGCTGGAGCAGTTTATACATACAGTACTATATTACTTTTTAATTTTGTTATGTAGTGTCCAAAGCATATGCCTTGCGTAATTTTTATTTTTGATACTTATTCCTTGTGTTATTTTGTGAAGTTTTGTAAATGTTTTCATAAACGCTAAACATTTTCCATTGATTTTTCCCCTAATTCCAGAAGTAATCCCTGTAAATTATGGAAAAGTTCAAGAGATAAAAGCACAAAGAAGAAAATGAATCTTTTATGATATAATTTTTAATAACCATAAATATTATTTGTGCACATATATTTGATTGTTTCCCAATATTGGACATGTTAGGCTGTTTTCAATATTTTCTTCGTTTTTTTTTGAGATGGAGTTTTGCTCTTATTGCCCAGGCTGGAGTGCAATGGCGTGATCTCGGCTCACTGCAACCTCTGCCTCCCAGGTTCAAGCAATTCTCCTGCTTTGGCCTCCCAAGTAGCTGGGATTACAGGCATGTGCCACCACTCCCGGCTAATTTTTGTATTTTTAGCAGAAGTGGGGTTTCACCATGTTGGTCAGGCTGGTCTCAAACTCCTGACCTCAGGTGATGCACGCACCTCGGCCTCCCAAAGTGCTTGGATTACAGGCATGAGCCACCGCACCTGGCCGATATTTTCTTCTTATAACTAATATTGAGATGGACTGCACATTCTTAATTATTTATTTAAGATAAATCCTAGTAATGGGATAACTAAGTCAAAGGGTATATCCATCTTTAAACAGTTGTTACATATTCCTAAATTGCTTTCCAAAAAGTTGCATCAATTAACTATCTCAGCAGCAGTGATTGAGGGTGGCTGTTTTTGGCACCTTGCCAACATCAGGTATTGTCATTTTTTTTTTTTTTTTTTTTTTTTCTGGGTTGAGATGATGAGTTTATTGGCACAGCCAATATTCACATATTCGTACTTTGGCTTCTTCAGACACCTTGAACTTTGGGACCAGACTTTATACAGAGTCAAACACCACGCAGAAGCTCGTGGGCCCCACGAGCAACACTCCTGCTTCTTAGTGAGGGAGACAAGCTACCCATGCCTCATGATCAAAGTACTTTTTAATTCTTACATAAAAACCTTAATTTGCTCTGGCCTCCAAAAGGCTTTAATCCTGGCCTCCAAATTGTCTCAAGGGATGTTCTCTTCACTTGGGGCTGGTTTAAACAGAGGCCACCTCACCAGAGCAGACTTTCAGTCCTTCAGGATTCTCTATCCCATGATATGTACATGTAGATTTGTGCAGGCAGGGAACACACATGACAGATAACTGCTTGGTGGTACTGGAGGGTGGTGTTTCTTCACTAGATTTTGATGACTGCTTCACGGATGGAGGTGGCCACATAATCTAGATTTTATGTGGTTAAGCCACACATGTTGATTCGACCACTTGGCAGCAAATAGATGTTTTTTTTGTTTGATTTTAGGTATTGTCATTTCTTAAATGCCATTATGTAAAGCGGGTCACTGTCAGCTCCGACCTGGATGACATCTAACAGCCTCTTAATGGTGCCCCAGTCAACACACTCCTCACTTCAATGAACTCTTCATGCTCTACGCAGGGTGTTTCTTCTAACTTGTAAAATCTGATCCCTTCCCTGTTTGAAATCTTTTAATAGCTTCTATAACCCATAGAATGAGGCCTCAGTGTCTTTACGGTTCATGAGGTTCTTCATGTCCCAGTTCTACCTGTTCCTTTGGGGTCTTCTCTATCATCTCATCACCTGCCTCTATGCCCCAGGCGTACTGAACTTATTTCTGTTTTTAGGAGTTACTCATTTTCTCTGTTGGTCTCTGTCTCTTCCTCTCTCTCTGCCTTCTGATCTCTGTGTATACGAATTCTTGAGGTTGGAACATGCACTTTCTTCCTGTAACTCTCTAACCACCTTCTCTTCCGTCAGTGAAGAGCATTTGGACTCAGGGGTGAGATGTTGAGACTGGCGTCTGGCGCTAGGCAACACCGCCCCCTTGAGGAGCTCTGCATGCTCTGGGCCAACCAGCTGGCTATCTCCTGGAATACTTGCAGAACGTAACTGATGGCTATTTAGGGATCCTGACGCCAGCCATATCCCAATGATCTCTTCAAATGTTGCCTCTGCCTCATCCACTCTCCCCTTGATTCTTCTGGGATTTCAAAAAGCCTGTTAGACCTCCTCCCTGGATCCTCAGGGTCTCTGATTCTGTCTTTTGTATTTTCTATCTCTTTGTTGCATTCTAATAGTTTCTTCTCTCCCATCTTCCAGTTTGTCAATTCTCTCTCCAGCCATGTATAATGTACTATTACATCATCCTGTAGCAAGCTATTGATTTTGGTTATTGCATTTTAAAATTTTAGATGGTTTTAAATTTTATTTGGTTCTTTTTCAGCTCCATCATGCTACTTTTAAATAAATATTCCAGGTCTCTACTAAAACTTTTAAACCTCTGTATTATTTCTATAAACATAGCATAGTTGTTGTATAGTTTGCATATTATAATCTTAGTAGTTAGGTCTTTGTGTATCTATTTCTGTTGTTTGGTCTTTCTGCTCTTTTTTACATATAGTATTTGGTTTCTGAGTGTGCCTGGTTGTCTTTCACTATGTATTCATTGTAGTGTTTGAAAATTTGTTTGTAGTAGTAATATGAAGCCTAAGATGAGGACATGTTCATCCTGAGAGCATTTTCATTTATTTCTGCCAGGTGCTTAGAGGTACTACTAGCCTAGGCCTTCCTTAATCTAAGTTCAATTCTTGAGCTTCCCTTGGCCACCAAGGCACGGTAAAACCAGGCTGCAGGTCACTGTGGGATTTTTCTTCCAATTCACTTTGTTCTGAGGCTGTGTCCTTCTGGGTACTTGGAGTGGGGATGTCCTACCACCGTACCTATTTTTGGTGGGCTCTGCATTTTGACTTTGTCTTCTTGGGTTTGGGAATTTGCCAGGTTAAGTTTTCAACTGTATCTTTGGATCAACAAATGAAGTACACTCAGAATAAAGGCAGTGGGCTTACCTCTGAGCACTGGGGCTTACCTCTCTAGGTTCTTAACCTCTCTTAGATTTGAGCTCAGTAATTTCTCACTAGTGTGTTTTGATGTTTGATGCTTTAAAAAGTAATCCAGATTTTTTAGTTATCCTAGGAAGCTGGTTTGATCCTAATCACCTTACTTTCCATGCCAGAGGTGGAAATACCTATTTCCTGTTTTCCTTGGCTCTAGAAATGCCAAGGGAGAAAATTTCAGCTCTGCATTGCATTTCAAATGTGAAAAGATCTCTCTGGACTGTATATATGCACTCTGAGGCTGAAAGAGGCCAAGCTAGAAGGAGAAACCAAAGCCCCTTTTCAGCTCCTTAGATGGATGGCAGGGTATGTGCACAGTACCCTGTCTGGCGGTCATTTGTCTGGAGCACTTCTCTTGCACTAAGGCAGTTTGTGTTTCTGTCTCCACTACTTGGCTCTCAGATACTGTAACAGAGCTAGGGCATGACAATCTGCAACTCCCAGAATGCACTTCTACTAGGGTTCTTCTGGTCACTGGCCCTATCCACAGCCCTTGATTTTAGAAAGCACATTTCCCAGCATGCAATGCACCTCTGTCAGTCCCCAGCCCCAATCTCGCTTCTTTTTTAATTGTGTTCTGACAGTCTCTGACTGAATGTAGAAAATGGTGGGACGAAAGGAGAGGAAAGGAGGAAAAAAGTGCTGGCTGCCCATTTTTCTTGTTGGTCCAGACCTTGAGTCAGGGTCAGGCTGAATAATGGCCCCCCAAAGATGTCCACTGTCCACATCTTAATCCTGGGAATTGTGACTATGTTACGGTATGTGACACTTGCTGCTCTGATTAAGTTAATGATGTTGGTGGGAGGCTGGCTTGAGCCCAGGAGTTCAAGACCAGCTGGCACAACATGGCAAAAACCCATCCCTACAAAAAAAAACAAAAACAAAAACGAAAACACACAGAGAAATTAGCCAGGTGTGGCAGTGAGTCCCTGTGGTCCCAGCTACTCAGGAGGCTAAAGTGGAAGCATCATTTGAGCCTGGGAAGTTGAGGCTGCAGTGAGCTGTGATCATGCCCCTGCATTCCAACCTGGGTGACAGAATGAGAAAAAAATAAATAAATGAAAAAGAACAAAAAAAAGTTAATCATGTTGAAATGAGGAGCCTATTCTACATTATTCAGGTGGTCCCAATGTAAACATGAAGGTCCTTAGGAGAGGGAGGCAACATGAGGGTCCTTAGGAGAGGGAGGCAGGGTGTCAGAGTCAGAGAGGAAGGTGTGATGACAAGCAGAGGCTGGGGTGATGGGAGGGACTCTAAGGCAAGGATTGCAGGTGGCCTCTAGAAGCTGGAAAAGGTGAGGACACGGATTCTCCCTTGGAACTCCAGAAGGAATGCAACCCTGCTGACACCTTGATTTTACGATATCTGACGTCTAGGACTGTAAGATAAATTTGTCTTGTTTTAAACCACAAAGTTGGTAGTACTTTGTTACAGCAGCAATAGAAAATGAATACAGGCAGGCCATTGATATATCATCCAGTTTTACAACTCCTATAGTTAGGGGAAATGATTCTCAGATTGTAGAAACAGGTCGATGGTATGCTCAACAAAACCCATCATGACTTTTAGGTGAGGTTGAGTTTTGTCTTTTTCTGTGCCTTTTATGCTGCTGCTTCTTCCTTTAGTGTGTTCCTTATTTGATTTCACATAGGCATCTTATCACAATATGGAAACTGGCCTGGATTTCTGATATATTCTTTCTGAGCAGAAAAGAGTCACTTCCTTTTCACAGTGATGAGGCAGGTTATTTATCCCCATCCAGTTCATGTCAGTTGTGCATTTTCTGTGTTAAGTCCAGTGTTAATCACCGGCCCAAATTTTGAAAGTCCCCATGGGGAAATAAAATGAAATAGAAAGGCCGGGCATAATGGCTCATGCCTGTAATCCCAGCACTTTGGGAGGCTGAGGCAGGAGGATGGTTTGAGCCCAGAAGTTCAAGCCCAGCCTGGGCAACATGGGGAAACACTGTCCCCACAAATAAATAAGTAAATAAATTGGCCAGGCGTGGTGGGACATACCTGTAGTCCCAGCTACTTGGGAAGATGAGAGGGGAGGATCACCTGAGCCTGGGAGGTCAAGGCTGCAGTGAGCCATGATTACACCATTGCATTCTAGCCTGGGCAGCAGAGTGAGACCCTCTGTCTCTCTCAAAAAGAGTAAAATGCAATAAATATTCCACCTATTTCAAATACTCCATTGAAGATGCCTTCAGTGTTTTAGATTATGGCCTAGGCATTTAAAACAGGCTTTTGACAGTGTTAGGAAAAGGCAGCGTGACATGGCAGGCAGAAGACAAGCAGCCCCTTCATCTCCCTGTGCTCCTGCTGCTCTCTCAGGAAGTGGGGATTGACGATTTTGAAATTCATTTTACATTTTATCTATTTACATAAACTTGGAGCCATGAAAACAGAAAGCACAGTCCTTGCTTTTGCTCTTGCATTCATCAAGGGAGACAAGCAGCTCAAGAAATAATTATCATGCAGCATGATCAAATTGCTATGGGACAATGATGAGATGAGCATGTAACTGAACCAGGAGGAGCTGGTAATGGCATGCATTAATTCATTCTACTCCATGCAAGCACTGTGTCAGATGCTGGATGATGCTTCACTTTGTGAATAATATGAAGCTGTGGAAAGAAATTTGTTTGAAACCCTAGGCCACATGTGCTCAGGACTCCCTCACCTCCACCCCAGAGGTGTCTCTGCTTGTTTTGAAGTGATGACACATCTGTAGGGCAGCCACCCCTCTGGGCTTAGGAAAGACCCTATGTCTTAGTCTCTGAGGCTTTGCAATCCTCCCCCTCAAAAACCGTCCTGTTTTCAAACTCTGCTGTTTTCAAACTCTGTTGAGCCTCAATGATGGGTTTGGGGTTACTGTGTAACCTGAAGCCCAGAACAGACTTGAGTATGTATCTCTGAGGTTCAGACATTGTCCATCTGAAGAGTCAGCCCACCTTTTCGTAGTCTTCCTTTGATTGCCCCCTTCTTTTCCTACATAGTTGTGTTCAATTCACAGACAGAAAGTTTGGAGCTCCCAGATATAACTTTATTTTTTTGTGCTTGAACCTAGCGTAGCTCTCAGAGACTCCCTTTCTAGCCTGTGGTAGAAAAGCTAATCTTGCCAATTCAAGGTCATTCCATCAATTCTGGTTTAGAGTGTATGGGTCTTTGGGTCCAATACTCAGGCAATCTCTGCATTCTTCTTTTCCCCTCCTGCCCAGCAGTCATCTAAGCTCCAAGGGGTTTGGGCATCACCAAACATCATTATCTGTGGTGTCAGGGAAAAGGCATTGGTTCTTCACGGGCTCTTGTCCCCAGGCACCCACAATGGATGCCGTGTGTCCTTTCTCTTCGTGAGGACAGTCTTGGCTATTGCTGTGGGAGCTGGGCTTCCCTACTGACCATGCATCCACTTGGCTCCAGCCACAGTGATTTCCCACTGTGCTGCCCACCACCTGGCTCTGCTATGGGGTCTGCGTACCTCATCCTTCACCATCCTCTTGGCCAACCCTGCGCTCTCCAGAGCCACCTTCCATACCTCTACTTGGGTGTGTGGAAAGTCCAGGTTTCCTCTGCCCTGTGGGAGCCAAGGAAGGCCTGGAGCTGTGGCAGGACTGGCTCAGATCCTCCTTTGCTAAACCCACCACACTGCCTTTTCTGACCTCCCCTGGCCATCCTGTGTGGATGTGAGGTGTTTTTTGCGTCTGTCTCCTCCTACAGTTGCAGGCAGCATGCACTGGGCACAAAGACCCTCTATTCCAAGCATAAGTCTCCAAGCATATCCCGGATTTTATTACCATCTTTATCTTCCACCCGGTTTCAACACTGAGGTGTGAAGGCAAAGGGTAATTGCCACACTAGCATTTAAACTTTCTTGCTTTCCTTTTCCAATTTCATCCAAGACTTTTTTTTTCTCAGCCCACAAAATGATTGTATTCTTCCTTGCTCTCTGGTTTCTGGAAATCACTCTAGGCAGGGTTGGAAAACTATGATTTGTGTGCCAAATCTGGCTACAGCCTGTTTTTGTAAATGAAGTTTTATTGGAACACAGTCACACCCATTTGTTTACTTACTGTTTGTGAGCTGCATGCTACAGAATTGAGTAATTGAGATAAGGACTACAGGGTCTGCAAAGCCTAAAATATTTACTATTTGGCCCTTTACAGAAAAAGTCTGCCCACCTCTGCTCCAGGCTCTGAATCCTCTAGGTTTGACACTAGATATTTATGGCTAAGATTTTTGAATCCAAAGAAATCTACTTCTCCCCAGCTTCCACCCTGGTCCTTGGTTTTGCGACGGAAAGCCATGGTGACTTCAAGACTCTTTAGGAACTCAAAGCCAGCTGTCCTCGTGGGATTCATTTGTGTTTTCCCTTTCCTAGCACAGCAAGTCTGGTTTGGTTTTAATAAGAAGGGTCCCATGATGCTTTCCTTCTGGTTTTCTGCTGGTGGCCTCTGTGGCTGTATCCCCAGGCAGATGCCCAGCCAGGCCTGGGGCAGTGAACTCTCCAAACCCCTGCAAGTGGAGCGATTTTCCTCAAGGGAGGCAAAGAGACCTTGGCTCCTACTGAGCTGGTTTTGGTCAGATTCACCAAATGCAAGAACCACTGAATGTTTGAGCTGGAAAAGATGATCATAACCAGCATCTTTTTCACTGAGCCCCTTGTCCCCGACTTGGTTTAACAATGGAGACAAGACGTGGGGAGGGTAATGAGGAAAAATGAGAAGTGGCCTGGTCAAGAAGAGCACACAGCCTAATTTTCGGGCCATTTGCTCCCCCTCCAGTTGCCTGTGCCTGGGCTGAAACATACCCAGCGAGAGCAGCACAGCTCCAGGCACCCCATGGTGTGAGCCTGACGGAGCCTGGCTTCCCTAGCTAGATGCTCCCCCTCATGCGATGGCCAGGGGCTCAGCTGAGTAGCATGAGTTCACACAATAGGCAACAGGACAGGACCACCGATGACCTGCAGCTCCCAGGTCCCTGGTTTCCGTGTTCCTGAAATTTCCCTGTCTTTTTTATTTTACTTGTTTCTCAGATCTCTGGTTTAGGGAAGAAAAAAGATGAAAGTTACAGTGGGACTACAAAGATACAACTGGGATGGAGGGTTTGGGGTGAAAGTGTTGATTCCAAAGGACCACTGGCCATGGTCACACCACCCACCCCGGCCAGCCTCTTTTTCTTCTTTTTCCCTTGGAAATCGCTTCTTAGATAGCAACCACTATTAATGACAACACTGGTTGTATCGCCTAAAGGAATGTAATGTATTAATCATAGCTAATATCATTAGCACTTACCATTTACGGGGAAAATCTGAACATGCACAGACCTGGATAAAGTTAATGGCTCTCTGCTCTCCACTGGCTCCGGCCCCTACTCCTTATGTGGTTATGATGGTCCATGCCAAGCTCTCCCACCTCCTCTCTAGTTATGCCCCCTTCAAATTCTCTGCTTCAATCATATTTTAGCTCTTTGACTTAAAAAAAGTCTGAAGTATACTTATTCTCTTTTGCCAGTGAACCTTTGAACATAACGTTTTCTCTACGCACCTCCTGCACTCACACATTGACCTGCACCCCAATTCCTCTTTGCCTAATTCCTTCCTGTTCCTCAGATTGCAGCTTAGCCACAACGTCCTCCTGGAAGCCTTTCCCAGAGGAGGACTTCCACGTCCTGGGCCCTCCATGACATGCCCCTTATCATACTATACCACAATGATCTCTTCACTTCTTTGCAAGCCTCCTTAGGCCAGGGCTTTGCCCAGGTGCTTAGTCCTTAGGAGGAATTTAATAAATATTTGTAGGATAAATGAATGAACCAATGTCTGAACAAATGGAGGTTTTGCTAACCCCTTTTGTAGAGCTCTTACATGGCTTGCCCAAAGTCAGCCACGTAACAGGGAGCAGAGTTGGGACTCAAAAGCAGGCTTACCAAATCCACGTCTGGTGCTCTTTCTAGTATCTTATAAGGCCTGACATAAGCCTGGCTATTCAAAGGGATTAAGGGAAACCTAAATAAATAATTAGAGTAATGTCTGGGAGCAAACACACAAGGAAGAAATCATGATTATTTCTGGGAGATGGAGGAGTGCTCTTAGGGAGAAGTTTTTGTGAGCTTATGCAATGGCCATGTCTCCAACCGTGCTCTCTTCAACTTCTGAGTTAGGGGGACTGGGAGTGGGGGACTGGAACATGTCTGTAATTTCTTTTTTTTTTTAATGAGGAGAATATATTCATGTATTCTTTGAATAATTAAAAATTAATTTAAAAAATGAGCACTGCCAAGGGATTTTTCTGTACTGCACTCTTCAGCCAATGAATTTTTATATTAAAGGATTTGAAATGCTATTTTTTCTTACTGCTTATTCCAAAAAGAAAGGAAAAAAGAAACAAAAGAAAAAGCAAAAAAGGAAAGCATGAAAACAACCAAAATACTTTTGCTCCAATTTTCAGAGATGCTTACCGCTGCACTCATTGAATGCAAAACTAGTTGAATAGAGAAGATGGACTGCGGTGACTGAAGTGTGACAATGACTAGACTACTTAATTTGTTGTTTTCTTCCAATTTATGACTTCGTCACGACGATTTGTCTTTGATGCTATTTCTAGTCATAATGCATCTGGTCTGTATAATTAAGGGGAGCTGAGAAAATGTAATTAGCCAAACATGCGGGAAGGAGATGGCAAATCTTCTTCATGACAGAAATGTAACCCAGACCATATTCCTTCTCAGATAAAGACATTATTCACTGACTCCGGTGGGATGGTTCCCACAGTGAATTGCTCCATTCCCTGAAGACCGTCCTCTATCGCTCCCTCTAGTGGCTGATCTGTTTTAAAAACCTGCCTGTACACGCTGTTCCTTCACCCCCAGCTCCATTCCCCATTCTGGGTAAATGTATAAAAATCCATACCTGTTGGCTTAGAAATGCCCTTGGCAGACGTATATGAGCATGGCCTAAGGTCCGGCTCAAAAGTCAATGCCATCTGGGCTGACAGGAAGAATGTCAGAGAAAGAACGCAGAGCAACAAAAGCAGCAACTTCCAAATAACCAAGAACCCCCAGCAGGTGTACACCATGCCATCCTCTAGAAAGGACAAGGTGGTAATGTGAACACACATGTCCAGACTCCGGTGCCCCTCAGACAAGCCCCATGCCTAGTGTCACAGCTGAGCATCCGTACATGGAACAGATTATTTGATTGCATGTTATGGGATTATCAGGTATGGGTATTATCAGGATGGGGTTGTAATAGGGAAAGAATGTTATAGCTACAAGAGAGTGGACAGATTCTTATGTAAGGACATACGTGGAACCTGAAGAGTTAAGGCTTTCTAAATCATTCTGTTGAAACTAATCCTTGGACGTGTTTTGTCAAATGGTGAATAAGGCTGATCTGAAACAACAGCAACAAAATACAAACCAAATGTTCCCATCAGGCCTGACTATAATCTGTGGCTGCAAATGGGGCCACCATAAGAGCAATAACCCACATTTCATTACCCCACCCGCTGAGTAAAATACTGGTAAGCACAGGACATCTGGGTCATAGACTGTGGGTTCAAAGCTGAGACCCAGCTCTCCCCTGTGTGGAGCCTCGGGTAAGTTGCTCAATCTCCTTGCACTTGATTATTCATTTGGGCAATGTAATGATGTCTGTTGTATAGGCTGATGGTGAGGATTAAATAGTGAGTGCAAGTAAAGAGCCTAAGACAGGGCTGTTCCCATGCAGAGTGAGTAACTGATCTTTATTACTACTGTACTCATGTTTACCACGTCCTCCTGGGTCCCCAGGATGTGTCTCCTATTTGCTCACAAGCAAGTAGCATCTGCCATGATCTCTCGGTTTCCTGATCTCCTGTGGCCCTGCCTACAGAGTAGGTAATGGACCTCTTCACTGCTTTAAGGGCCCACCATCATGCTTAACATCTCTTGGGGTGACCGGTTGACTCACCTCTACCCTCCCTCTTCTGGCTCCTGTGGTCCTAACTGATCTATATGACCCCAGTCCTCACCATGAGAAGTTAATTTCAGAGTTTGCCCTTGATTTGTGCTGTGCCAAGCAATATGGGTCCGCTGTGAATCTGCAGCCTGGAACAAACAGACTCAGAAGTTGACTGTAGCTGGAGAAGTTTTTGTGAGCTTATGCAATGGCCACATCTCCGAACATGCTCTTTCCAACTTCTGAGTCAGATCCTGTTTCTTAGAAAGCTGGAGAGTGGATGCTTGCCCCATTCAGTGCACCTTTCCCCTTCTCTACCCTTGGTCCTTAATGAGGATTTGTGCCTCAAAGCACAGCGTTCTCTACCAGTCCCTTTAAGTGGTAGGTGGCAAATACCTGTCTTGTATTTCTTTCCAAGCTGGAAGTAGGTTTTTGCTTGTAAAGCTGGAGCAGGGAGAAGAGTTACTATCTGGAGAGAATGGAGAACATCTGCAAAATGAACAAATCTCCTGTTTTCCATGGCATTGGGCATTAAACAATGTCACAGATGGCTTCACTAGAGGATTATGGACAACGTGCAGAGATCCAAACATATCTGCTTATTTACCCCTTCTCTTGAGAACAACAATTGTGGGATCAGTTGGGAGGCAAAATGGTGTAAGAAAAGAACTCTGGCTTTGGAGTCCAGACAAATCCACCTTCAAAACCTTGTGCCTTAATATACGTTTCTATGATGATTCAGTTAACCTCTGAGCCTCAGTTCCCTTGTCTGTATAATCAAGATGGCAGAGCAATATTATGCAGGGTTTCTTAAGTTACAAGTGACTGAAACCCAACTTGAACTTGCTTAATCCATAAAAAGGGAATCTATTAGCTCATGTAACCCAGCCAAGGAAAAGCCTGGCCTCAGAGTTGGCTGCACTCAGGGACTGGATCCCTACCAGGTAAAGTTCTTGTCTTTGCTTACCTCTGGAAAGGTAATTTTCACAATGAATAATAATGAAAGTGGTCATAATAAAAGGGTTTGATTCTCTCCTTCTGAAGATGGGCTGCGTTCACTGGCGAGGAACATGTTCTAGGCTCAAATCTTTCCAGATAGAGACCTTTGTAGACATTTGCAAGAAATGACTCTGATTCCTTAGCCACAGACTCTTGTCCAGTTTAGGCCAACCACAGGCCAGTGGGAGGAGGTACTACACGTGGCTCAGCCTGCATCATGGGACAGCCCTGTGGGCCGGTAGTGGCATAGTGAGGCTTTGGGGAAATCACTACAAGTTGTCCCAACCTGTCCACTTCCTCACAGCACTTTTGTGATTTGAAGGAAGCCACACAGTCACTTAGCTCCTCAAATGGTCTCTGTGGTGATTGTCCTCCTAGAGGAAGCTTTGGGGAGAATGTGGGCACCTCGGCCTCTCTGTTCCTTTGACCCTTCAGACTCATTATGTGCAGTGTGGCGCTTACAATTCTCTCCGCATAGCTTCCTGACTCGCTGCATCTGCAGATGGCCCCACCCCAGACCCGAAGCATGGCAGCACCTTTGGTATCTCCAGGGCTCCCACAGCCGATGTGTCTTCTACCGTAGGCATGCAGCTCTTTTTCTGCATCCTCTTTCATCCCTGCCGCTGTCACTGTGGTCTGTTACCTCACAGCCTCCTAAACAGGGGCCAGCTCTGATCACATTTGTCCACTGCTTCCAAATGACAGTGGCTCTCCATTATCTCTCAAATTAGTGGGAGACTCCAAGGCTTGACATTCAAGGACTGCCACGATCTTATCCCAAACAACTTCCAAGCCACCCTTGCGGGTGTTGGGTGTTTGGATCCTGCTACTGTAGGACAAACAAGTAGGAAAGCCTTTGGGGACCAGTATAAGGAAATGAGCAGGAAGGAGTGAGACTGGCTGGTGGCAGGTTGCTAGGCAGCCACGCAGCAAGAAAAGCAACCTGCATGAGGCAGATGATCCTAGAAGCCAGTGAGAACTCCCGCATTGTTTGATGTATGTTTTAGCTAAGATCAGCCAACTTAGGGTACTGACCAATGGAATTTTGTGAATGCATTTAACTCTGATATTTAATATGTTGAGGCTCAAGACATTTTTCCCTCTTTGGTGGTGAAAAAACCGATAAACTACTATTGTTTTTACTGGGGAATGTGTATGGGCGATTGGTGGGAGTGGTGTAGAGTGGGAGAGATTTTCCAAGTAGCAAAAAAGAAGACTAAAATGAAAGCCGTTATTCTGCTTTTCAGAACTAGTTGCTTTATTTCATGATGGTTGCCTGGAGACTTTGTTTATATGTATTTATAAAGAAATAAATGCTGAACTTAGGCCTAGAAATCCAAATGAAAAACATGTCATTCTCAGCTTTGAAATGTGGAGTGTTTGCTCTATGAGGATAAGAGGCCATGCTTGCCTGAATTCTTCTAATGTAAGACTCTCTTTTTAATCTGCTGATGAAGTTTTACATATGTGTACACACACATATATACTCCTCTCAAACACACACACATGTATTTTAAACATTTTAAGCTGTCTTGTAAATGAACAATTACTTATTGCCAACAGGAACTCATTTCATCTAGGAATGCTAGCAAATACTCCCAGCACCTAAGCATGATTAATACAGACAGGAACATACGAGGCACAATGCAAGCGTGGCTGATAATCCAGTTCCTGCTTGTCACAGGCCTTGGCTCAGTTCAGCTGGTCATGCAGATGAAGGCCGAGGAGATGGGCATCAACCAGAAAGGCTCCAGGGTTGGCATCTGTGCATCAGACGACTCATAGGTCAAAACCAGATTTTTCAAACCCTGCTCTGGCTAAAAAAAAGTCCCAATTTCCCTGTGCCTCACATCCTGTTCTGTTTTCATGGAAAAAAAAATTCAAAAGAAAAGCACATTGATTGATTTCCCAGACTTGCTCTTTTTTTATTTCCTGGTTCTGAAAATTTTCTTTTTCACTCTTACTCTTATAAGCCTACGATTAATTCAGCATTTGAAATGTGAGCTTCTGAAACAAACTCCCATGAATGCTGCATAACCATGTTTGGTTTTGCTTTTCTCTTAAACTCCCCTTCTGGTTTTTGTTAACATTAAACACACACACACACACACACACAAAAGATAGGCGGGGACCGGGGAAGGGATTTTCCAATGTGTTTTCAAAACAACCACTTCTAGTCAAACATCAGCAAGGCCAGTTATTCTAATATTGCAATAATGACTTTCCAGGCACCAAAAAAGAAGGCATGTTGCAATAACTTTAAGACAAATTGCTGATAACATAATCATTGTCTTTTCCTCCTAGAGAAGTAAGAATTTCCCAAGCACTCTTAAGGACTGTAAGCTTTTCTGTGCCCTTAGAAATCATCAAACTTTAATCCTCATTAGATACTGGTCAATATTTCCAGAGGAGAGGAAGTGCCAAATGACTTTAAGTATCAAGCTTATGATTACCAACAAAGGAAAACTACGTACATTACGTGAGTGGTAGCTGCACCGTATGCCCGGACTATAGTATGCATGTTCACCTACTCATTCATTCATTCATCCCATAGTTCTAATCAGCAATTAACATAAACAGGATTTCTGTCCTAATCGATTTTTCAGGCTGATGTGGGAGGCGATAGGAGAATGTAGATAGACATTGAATAAGTATTTACAAGTGCAGTTAGTTTTACAGAGAAGGCAACAGTTCTCTATGTGATAGAACTAGCCTAGTCTAGGAACGTGTGAAATATTGTTGCAGAGAAGGCTACCAGCCTTTTCTCCCAACCCTCTAAGCACCTGCCACTCCCAGAGATGAGGTCTATTTCCCGTCCCCTCGAACCTGAACTGGCCCTGTGATTTGCTTTGATCAATAGAATGTGACAGAAAAGATACCATGTGACTTCCAAGCATCGTCATTAAGATGCCTTGTAGCTTCTGTTTTCTGCCCTTGGAAGCCAAGCCCACATAAAGAAGTCCGGCTGGAGAAATCTCATAGAAAGAGAATATGACCCAGTCTGCCATCCCAGCTGAAGTACCAAATGTGTGTGAAGCCACTTTGGACCCTCCACTCTCAGTTAAGCTAGTCCAGTGCCACATAGAGCAGAAATTAGCTGTCCCCAATCAAACCCAACTGCACTGCAGATTCATGAGCAAATGAGTGGTGGTTATTTTAAGCCGTTACATTTTGAAGAGGTGTGTTACCCAGCAATTGATAACTGAAACAGAGTCAGGGAGGTTTTCTGGAGGTAGTTCTATTTAACCTAAGTATTGAAGACTGGGCAGAACTTGACTCTTCAGGAAAGGGTTAGTATTCCAGGCAGATGGAGCAGCCTGGGAAGACCCCCAAGGCTGGAGGAACATGGCACCTTCAAGACCTAGAAGCAGCCCAGTATGACCAGAATGTAGAGAAGTAGTGAGCATGGAGGCTGGGATGGTAGACAAGGCTTGTAAATAAGAAAAGAATATAGCTGATACTTTTTGAGTGTCAAGTGGGTGTCCAGACCTTCATCTGACATAGTTAGCTTAGCAAAAACAAAAGTAAGACCTTTGTTCAGAGGGAGGAAATTCCATGCCATGGATGTTTCTGGCTATTAACACAAAGACATGGCTGATTACAAGTAAGGTCTGATGAGAAGGAGAAGATTCATTTATCCAACAAATGTATCTTGAGTACCAGTACCATCTTCATGGGAGGAAGAACTCACAGTGCATTTCTGATAAATATGAGCCAGTGTCATGCACATAAAAAGGCCATGTTTCAGTGGTCTACACATACACACACCCTCTAAAATGAGGAGGGGACTTAGAGTCAGGCAAACATGTGCAGCCTTAGGAAAATCACTGAATTTCACTGAGCTTCATCTGTAACATTGGAATAATAACACTCCCTCCATAGGATTATTGGGAGTCTTAAATGAGAAAAGTCTATGTAAAGCACCTAATGAAATACATGATAGGTGCTCAAAAAATGACAGCAAATTAAAAGAGAAAATATTGTATGGATATTGTACAGACCAATGCCAGGCATATCTTGTTACATAGCAGAAATGGAATTCAATCAATTAAGACAACAGAAAAAGTGCTATTATTTTGCCTTCTTTATTATATTTATTAGGAAACCTATTTTTACCAGTAGATATGGACTGTCCTAAAAAAATTATAGTTTAAGTGTGGTTAGCAAAGCCTTCTCCTGAATCCTTTCCTATTCTCAATGGCATGATATGTCAAGAGCACATCTTTTGAGCCTGTTTGATCCAGTGATGTTCAAATGTGCAACAAGGAATTTAGTCTGGTGCTTACTATGTGCCTGACCTAAAGTTGTCTAACTTTCCCAGCAATCTCCAGCGATAGGTATTAATTTTCTCATTTTTCATAATTTTCTCATTTTTCTCATTTTTCTATTTTGCCCATTTGCAGATGAGCAAAGCAAGGGTCAGAGAAGTTACTGACTTCCCTGGCACTAGGCCCCACAGTCAGAAAGTGCTTCAGAATTCAAATCCAGGTGCACCTGACATCAAAGCCTGTGCTCTTTTCCCTAGGCCAAGCCATCTCCTTCCAGACAGACCTGTGTTTAGATGTGCTGTCGCTTCTGAAGGAAGTCATCCCAGCTTAAACTTATGGGATCTTACAAGGGGCCTGCAGTATCTCCTTACGGACCACCATAAGTCAGTGGCTATTTTTTTTTTTTAATTGAGATGGGGTCTCACTCTGTCAATCAGGCTGGAGTGCAGAGGTGCAATCTTGGCTCACTGCAGCCTCCACCTCCCAGGCTCAAGCGATCCTCCCACCTCAGCCTCCCAAGTAGCTGAGATCACAGACACACACCACTGTGTCTGGCTCATTTTTTTGTACTTTTGGTGGAGATGCGGTTTTGCTGTGTTGTTCAGGCTGGTCTTAAACTCCCGAGCTCAAGCAATCTGCCCACCTTGGCCTCCCAAAGTGCTGGGATTACAGGCATAAGCCACTGTGCCCAGCCAGCTATGTTTTCAAAGCAACAAATATATCAAAGCAGATGAGCCCAGGGAAGGTGAACTGTTCCTTGGGAGGAGTAGCACAGTGACTGTAGTCCGCTTACTGGAGACTGGGCTCAAGAAAAAGCCAAGAGGTAATCTTCGGCAGCTGCTGTGATCTCATCTGCATATTTTAATTTTTTTCATCTATTTAAAGCCTGTCAAATTGCCTAAGAGTCAATAGAGATGATTTCCAAGGACTGTTTAGTTCCAGGTTTCTATTATCTCACAAATTCTGCCATATTGGATTTTAGAGCTGTTCTTTGGAAAGATGGAAATGTTTATGAGCGGAGCTCTGATTCCTCTAATCTTGGGTACAGGCTTATTCATATCTAAGAATGGACTCCTTCTAAGACAATTCAGGCTGAATGACTTCTTCCAAGGAAGGAAGGAAATAGATGTTTATTAAATTTCATTGTGTGTCAGGCAGTGGGCTAAGAATTTCCCCTTGTGTTGTTAAACTTAAATCTGGCAACCTGGACTATCAAGGCTAACTTTGACCTGAAAGCAATTCAAGACAAATCCCATCTTTATCACTGGTAGCTGTTGTGGAGTAGCAGTGGGTGAGGTGTGTAGAGATCCATTCATCCATGCAGCAAAACACTTGACTGGCTTGCGATGTGACATGCACAGCAAAAAGCAGGACATTGCTCTGGGAGAATTACAGAAAAGGGCCAAGTAAACAGCAAAGTGATCACTTTAGTGCTGTGGTGAGACATGCCCAGGCAAACCCCAGAAAACAAGGGGATAGCCAGCCGTCACGGAGGATGGGAGATGAATGGGCTTTTATGGGACACCAAGAAGGTGGGTAAAGCCAGGAGGAACGACAGCAACAGACCCTACAAGAAGGAGCCAGAGAGGTGACAAAAGTAATAGGCATGGTACAGACTATAATTTTCCTGTCAGGAACGTGAGCCACACAAACATCAGCCCACCTCTTTGATAGAACAGGAAATAATGGCGTCAACAGTTTCCTTTCTGAATACTAAGGACAAAAACGAAATTACATTGCCTGTAATGCAAGGGTTAGTCAGACATAATTTAGTCCCCAAATTAATCCTGAAGTCAAATAGCTAAAGGAAAGTGGAACAAAAAGGAATCTGAGGCTCAGGGCAGCAGAAGAGGGCTCTTGGAGAAGAGATGACAGTTGGCTGAAGTCGTCAACAGAGGGAGCTGGGAGGCTGCTAACCCCTTTGATTTCAGCAGGGACGGGGCGTCTGCACAGAGCTCCCGGCTCCCTGCGGCGGGGGCAGGAGTCAACGCCATCAGTTACATGCTCGTCAGATGTGCACGGGCGCCACACTATCCTGCTAACGTGGTCGGAGAAATATGACCTCAGCGCAGGTGAAGCGTGGGCAGCTGACGCCACGGTGATGTGTGCAGATCCGGTGGGGACTCTGACGCAGCCCCAGGACAAAACCAGCCCGCTTTCTACCTTCATTCCAGCAGGATGCCCGTCCATGGAGAAAAAGGTGGGACCTGCTTGGGAAGACACAGGAAATCCGTCCCTTTTATTTTCCTTGTTTTATTCAATTATATTCATCCCGTTTATAAGTGATCTCTTCTCTCCAGAATCGGCGTTTTCTCTAACAAAGAAAATGTTCTTGTCCTTAAATGGAAAGAAAAATAAGCTAAAAATGTCCCACTGTGGTAACAGTAGGACTGAACTAGGGCCTTAGAGAACCAGCCTAAAACTGGCAGTAGGGCCATAGCTCCCGGGCAGAGGAAGGATAGCTGCGCCTCCCTGGCGAGGAGTCCACGTGGCAGCACAGAGCGGTTAAGTTCCATGAGGGCAGTAACCAACTGTACCCGGTTTGATTCATCTTATTAACCTCAGCCCTTGGCAAAGTGCCCAGCACATATTAGGTGCTCAATACTTTAATGTTGGCTGAATAAATGAACAAATAAATGAATAAAGGCCAAGTACCTAAGCCAAGCAGACCTATATTTAAATTCTGGCCCTTAATTCGTATCAGTGAGAGTGTATTGGGCAAATTATTTGACCTCCTCTTGGCCAGAAGTTCTTCAACAACAATGACTGTGCCACACCCATCACTCAGTTTTCAATGTCTGAAAAATAACAGGTGCTCAATAAAATATTTTATATAAATGAGATTCTGTGCCTCCATTTGTTCATCTGTAAAAGAGGTACCATAATACTTACTTAGTAGGGTTAACTGTTACGAAGGCTAATGAGATAAAGCATGAAAGTTCCTGGCACATGAGAATCACCGAATAAATAGATGGTTTATTCTATTTATTTGTGTTTGAAAACATTGCCCCTTCCCTCTGTTCCCTTTCTCCAGGAAATCCTCAGATGTGAACCTGGGACCTACCACGGTGGGCTTTTCCAAGGACTTTGTAGTGGCTGTTTGTGCCCTGCCTGTCCTTGCCTGCGGACCCTCTAAACATCTAAGTTTGCACTCAGAACCATTCCAGAGGTGTCCTGATTGAGAGGCCCTGATAAGAGCTAATTATCCACTTCAGCCCAAGGTTGGAGATTGGCTCCTAGCAATAGGAGCAATGGCAGCCTCAGTGCTGGAACCAGGAAGAAGGCAACCAGCTCTCTGGGAGGCAGGCCTGTTTCTCACCATCTTCTTAGCCCAGGGTGGAACCAAGAAGGAGAACACTGCCATTGAAACACATCCTGAAAAGAGCCACAGACCAAATGCCAAGACTCAGGGGTCTTCCTGGTCTGAAAGTTATGCCGGAAGCTAATTCTGGCCATGTTTTCCTTGAATTTTACTTTGGGAAAGATACAACTGGGGGAATCAACGCCCAAATCTACAGAAAATAAATGATTCCAAACACTTCATGGGGAGTTTTACAACCTCAGGACCATCTAGAAGCTCTCAGAAGGCAGACATTTGCAACTCTAGGGCTTTGTAAGATGACCAAAGACAGTTTTCTTTCCAGGGTGCTTAAGGGCAGTGTTGCCTGTGGAATTCTTGAGGAGCCACTCGATTCTGTGTTTCAGTAAGATAATGAGACAAAGAAAGCTCAATAGCAACTATTACTGCTTGAAGATACTTTTTCTTTCTGCATGGGAATGGATTAGATGTATCTTTTAGGGAACAGGCAATGAGGATATTTTGCATTTGTAAGGTGCTTTTACATTTCTTACCAAACAAGTTTATATTTATATTGCCTGCTTTCATCTTTAAAACAATTCTGTAAATTAGATAATCACGCACTTTTAGTTCCGTTTTACAGATGATATTTGGAAGGTCTAGTTTATTATTCAACCTTACATTTAATTAGAGGCAGATCTGAAATTTGCTTCCATCTGCAGTGCTTTTTAGTGGACCATCCAGCCTCCCAGCTCACAGCTTAATTTGGAGTAAATGGAAGAAGCTGCAAATCAATATGATGCCAGATTCCCATAACAGAAATAAATAGATTTTTGTGGCTTAAGTCTGCTTTATTAAGAAAATGCCTCTTCCAAATGTTTTCATTAAAAAGACTAAAAATATCTCTCCTATAGAAGTTAAATTTGAGTCTTTTTCCTTTCAAATTTCAATAATCCGCTTCAAATATGTGACCACTATTTCCTATGAGTTTGTCTTCTGAAATATAGATGAAGGAATGTCACCTTAGGGAAATAATTTTCTCTAGAAAAATATATGAAGTTGCCTCCTATAATTTGAAAAAATTTAGCTCATGATTGACTCTTGGGATGAGTGAGGGGTGCTTGATTCCTAAAATAGGTTTCTTAAATTTTATGCATATTTAGCTGCTTGTGAGTTTCGACATAAACATGATCTAGAAAGCAAAACTGCCTTAAAGATGAATTTAGCCTTGACTGACTTGATTGTTTGATTGATTTATCAGCAGGGTAATTGGCAAAGCTAAGTTATAATCACATATTTTAATTTAGAAACAACACTTCTCACAAAGTCAACATCTTAAATCTTGTTTCTGAAGAAATTGGCACCAGGACAATGTCTTCTATTGGAATAAGTGTGGATGAGAAGCAGCATCTTATGCCTGGAAAGCTTATGGGCTTTGAAGTCACAGACCTGATTATGACACTGGACTCAATTCATTTCTTCATTTATTTAAAAAAACCCATTCTGTGTGCCAGGCATTGTGAGTGAGGCATAGATGATGGTGAACAAAACTTGTGCTTCCTGCCCTTGTGGAGCTTCCAGTCTCATGACTTTACTCACTGTATGTCCTCAGGCAAGTTACAGTACTTCCCTGAGCTCCATTTTAACTGTAAATTATATAGGAATCAATACTAAAATGGGTATTTTCTTCACAGGACTGATGAAAAATAACTAAAATAGCATAAAGCACCTGGTTCATGGCAAGGACTCAGTAAATACTGTGATTTACCCTGTTTAATTACATCAAGTCCAGCAGCAGAGGGCAGTAGCATCCCTGATGACCTCGAGTCTTAATAAAATCCCTGCAATTTGGCTTTTACCCTCCAAACCCTCCTCCCTGAATCTGTTGCCACAGTTTTCCCATAGCTGGTGACCTTGGTCGGCTTTGCTCAGGCTTCATCCTCTTCCGGCTCTTGGCTGAGCTCTTCACAGGACAATCATGGATTCCTGCTTGAAACCCTGCCTCCCTGGCTTCCCCAATTCTATTCTCTCTGTGTGCTCTTCTTTTCTTTTTATTTTATTATTATTATTATTATACTTTAAGTTTTAGGGTACGTGTGCACAATGTGCAGGTTTGTTACATATGTATACATATGCCATGTTGGTGTGCTGCACCCATTAACTCGTCATTTAGCATTAGGTATATTTCCTAGTGCTATCCCTCCCCTCTCCCCCACCCCACAACAGTCCCCAGTGTGTGATGTTCCCCTTCCTGTGTCCATGTGTTCTCATTATTCAATTCCCACCTATGAGTGAGAACATGTGGTGTTTGGTTTTTTGTCCTTGCAATAGTTTGCTGAGAATGATGGTTTCCAGCTTCATCCATGTCCCTACAAAGGACACGAACTCATCCTTTTTTATGGCAGCATAGTATTCCATGGTGTATATGTGCCACATTTTCTTAATCCAGTCTATCATTGTTGGACATTTGGGTTGGTTCCAAGTCTTTGCTATTGTGAATAGTGCCGCAATAAATACCATTTGACCCAGCCATCCCATTACTGGGTATATACCCAAAGGATTATAAATCTGTGTGCTCTTCTTACTTTCCAGCTTCTTTTGCTCCTTTTTGTCTTGCCCTCTCTTCCTTCCCCTCATCACCTTAATGAGTACCATATCAATGCACATGGCACCCACATCTTCTTTACCAGCCAGGACCCTTCTTCTGCCCTCCCTTCCCATGTATCCAGCATTCAGCAGGCATCTCCACTGTGTCCCTTCATACTTCCAGCTGAATGCTTACAGAACTGATTCCATCCTCTCCTCAAAGGGCCTCCTTCCTCTTACTTTGAATCAGTAAGTCACTTAAGCTCTCAGACACCCTGATTAGAAAACTTGGAATCTTTTTGGACCCTGCTTATCCCACAGTTTCCACATTTAAGCAAGTTGTTGACTTGGCCTAATCTTCTGAATCTTTCTTCCCCTTCTCTTTCCCATCACCCTTGTGCAACCTCTCATGCCTCTTATTCAGACTACAGCAATGGCCCCCTAAATGGGCCCTGCTCTTTCTCCATCCCGCCTCACTTACTGCTGTTAGGCTCAACTCTGTTCCTAAAGCGCAGTTCTGATTACCTTACTTCCTTGCTAAAAACCATTCATTCCTGAGTCCTCCAAGCTTCAGTCTGGCACATCAGCAATTCTTTCCAATGTGACTTCAGCTGACATTTCTGTCTCATCTCTAACCATCTCCCAACACTCTTGCAATTGACGGTCCAGTGGGGGATCAACACTAATCTGTCACCACACAAGCATGCATCTGTGAATTACAATAAGGGCTCTGAATGAAAAGAAGATTATGCTGTCAGAACATAAAACTGAGAGCCTGGTCTGGCCCATGCAAGCAGCTGATGAAAGGTTGGAGAGATGCAAACAGTGGGGGCGTGCATGCAACTCAGAGGAGAGGTGGCAGGGCCTTAGAGAGGGTGCCTGTATCCCAAGAGCAATGGAAAGCCATTGGAGGGTTCTAAACCTGATGGGCAAGATTAGATTTACATCCTTAAAAGATGGTTGCACAGCAGGTAAGCTCCCTGGGAAGGGGGGGGTCTCTGCTTTTCACCTTTGGTAGCTCTCTGAGTGCCTGAAACAGGGTCTTCTAAGACAAGCACTCCATGAGGAACAATTAAAGTGCCTGAACAAAAGGAATAAAAGCAGGCAAGAAGGAAGAAGAGGAGATGAAGGGAGGGAGATCAGGAAAGCCAGGGAAATGGACAGGAGAGAGGGAGAAGCCATTTAATATTCATGGTGCATGTATAAAATAATGAGATACTTTTACACAAATCATCTAAATGTGGGCTGCCATTTCACAGCTATCACGACAAGTGGCAGAAACCCTATTGGAACTTAGCTTCGGAATTGTCTTCAGCAACTGTTTATCAGTTACACACCTCAGATCTCATGGCTTTACTTTCAAATTTGATATAAACTGCCTGTTTTTTCCCATGTTCCCCTCATCATGCCTATATGTTCTTTTTATTTTATCACTTTTTCTTAGAGACAGGGTCTCACTCTGCCACCCAGGCTGGAGTGCAGTTGCACAATCACAGCTCACTGTAACCTCAAACTGGGCTCAAGCAATCCTCCTAACGCAGCCTCCCGAGTAGCTGGGACTACAGGTTCTTGCCACCATACCCAACTAAATTTTAAACTTTTTTGTAGAGATGGGGTCTCACTATGTTGCCTAGGCTGCATATGTTCTTTTTATACCTCTTTATATTGTTTTCTGTCTTGGATTATAAACTCCTAGAAGACAAAGAACAGATCTTTCCTATCACCCATAGTAGGAGAAGCAGCTATTATGGTGCTGCATGCCCTGTGGGAACTTCTCCCCGTTAGTGTAGGGGATAGTAAAGAATGGGGGGTGGGGGTCAGTGAATGAAAGGGGACCTAGGAACAGGGTGGGAAAAGAGGCTTCTGTCTTCCTTTTTCTTTCCTTTGTCTAGGATGTTGAACTTCTAAAAATATACCAAGATGGAGAAATTGCTTTCATAAGAGCATGAGCTCTGGAGATGCAATGCCTGGGTTTGAATTTGGGCTGATTACCTATTAGCTGAGGGGCCTTAGGCAAATGACTTAACTTCTCTGTGCCTCGATTTTCTCATCTCAAAAACGGATTGATGCTACTACCTATGCCATATGGCTGTTTGGAGATTAAATGTGGATGCACTCAGAGCAGGCCTGGGCCGTGGTGAGCACTCAACATTTGTCAGCTGGTTTTATTATTACTGCTGCTAAGCAGGAGGGTGCTCATATTTATACTTCCTCCAATTTCAAGATCCTTTGTTCTAAACAATTGGAAATTGCAATGATGAAGTTTGATGCACATTTTTCATTTATTCTTCCACAGACTTTAATTTGATGGTCCACAGAAATGTAATTAGCATCATGCAAATATTTTGGTCAGGACTAAAAGCTGCCTTCAATATTTAGCAAAAAGAACCAAACATAAGAGTCATCACGTTTTGAAAGCTGAATGTGAAAGCTATGTGGGCAAATCCCCTCATAAGTGAGAGATTTTGAATAAACAGTAATTACGTAGCAAAAACCTAAGTAACAGCTGCAGGGAGTATTGAGACAAACAGCCTGGAGGTTTGTGTACATGAAGGATGTAACCTGGTGGAGTAATTTATTATCTGGGACAACTGAAATATCAACTGTATGAGCATCATCTGTATAGGAAATTTAGGGAATGAAAATATTTCCACGTCATCGTGGAACACTTATTACTATAAGGTTTACATTTTGAAAGTAGGTGTGACGTTAGCCAGCTGTGGTTTACTGGTATGATATACAATGATGATAAAACCTATGTATATTTATCTGATATTGTCAGAATTGCTAGTCACTCCCTAGATAGAGTATGGTAGTGATTTTCCATTTTCTCATTGTTTTTATTTAACAGTAATTTTTTAAAGGATTTTAGCACTTCAAGTAAATGGCGAGGAAACAAAGAACTAGAGAGAGAGGGAGAGAACATGTGACATACATGAGTGGGTAGAGATGAGAAGACAGTATAGCCGAGTGCCCCTAAGTGTAAAGATGAAATGAAAATCTTCTGTTTGCCTCTATTGTGAATTTCAGGTCAAATCTTTCCTTATTGAAAATTCACCCAAGAGGCATCAAGATGACCTCTGGCCAGAGACTGAGTCATCTTTGCATGACATCAACACGACCTGCTTCTGCAGGCCCTTGGGGAACAGAGCAGAAGCTCTATTCCAGATCCAAGATGACAGCCCGGGAACCCTTTCCATCCATGTGCATATAAGGATCTTGACACGGAAAGAGATGATACAGTCTTCCTCCTGATATAATTCATTCTGGTTATCCACACATCTAGAACTGTGAAGTTTATAATCTGCTCCTTTCTAACTGCTGCCTATAGCAATACATTTGCCGAAGTCAATCAGAGCCATGGGCAACATGAGGAATTGAGAAGTGAAGCCAGCTGGACTTCCTGGGTAGAGTGGGGACTTGGAGAACTTTTCTGTTTTACAAGAGGTTTGTAAAATGCACCAATCAGTGCTCTGTAAAAATGCACCAATTGGCACTCTGTAGCTAGCTAGAGGTTTGTAAAATGGACCAATCAGCGCTCTGTAAAATGGACCAATCAGCACTCTGTAAAATGGACCAATCAGCAGGACATGGGTGGGGACAAATAAGGGAATAAAAGCTGGCCACCCCAGCCAACAGTGGCAACCCAGTTGGGTCCCCTTCCGCACTGTGAAAGCTTTATTTTGCTCTTCACAATAAATCTTGCTGCTGCTCACTCTTTGGGTCTGTGCCATCTTTAAGAGCTGTAACACTCACCGCAAAGGTCCGCGGCTCCATTCTTGAAGTCAGCAAGACCACGAACCCACTGGAAGGAACCAACTCTGGACACAGAATGAGAGGGTATCCAATGGGAGAGGGTCATAGAAATCCCAAGTGTGAGGAAATGTGCATGGAAGTAGATTTGTTGCACACTCCTTTTCTTTAGGAACCTGCTGCATATATGTGTTCCACTTTTGTACAACTCTGGAGGGAGTGCTACTTGACCTGATGTCCTCATTCACCAAGAATTCAAGCAGGAAGAGTTGGATAATCCTTCCACATCATCCCAATTAGTCCTCAAGGATTGTCTTTTAATTTTTGACGAAGCATTTACAGAAAAATACATAAATGAATGAAAAAATGCCTTCTCCTTCCAGCTTAAGTTGGGGTGTGGTCATGATAAGACACATACATTTGTGAAGTGTAGGGCTATAACACTGTATTTCTTCTGAGATAAGCAATGTGAAAGGTTTTTATTTCTACATCATTTTAGAGATATGTACAAACAAGACTCAGAGATTTAAGATTTCCAGAAGTGTCCGAAACAGAACTTTTCATTCTCACCCCATTACTCTATATTGTAAATCACTACAGAGTTATTTTAACGGAAATTGCCTGATACACTGAAAAGTCACGTACACTAGGTGTAGGAGATAAAGAAAGGAAAATAAAGGAAAAGGAAAAGGAAGGAAGGGTGGGGGGGTGCGAAGGGAAGAAGAAGGGCTGAATTATCCTTCACTGTCTCCGTTTGGTTTTTCCAGTTCAATCGCTGGTAGCCCAGGTGGATGAGATGCATGGGGCTAACCCTGTACCCTCTGACACTCAACAAATTAACTGAAGGGTGTTTACACTGAGCTATTATGCCAAGGAAGAACTACTAACACAGACTAGGTTGGGAGAAATGGTAGGTTTGATTTACTCACAGTTTATAGCAGCAAAAACAAATTGAGTGAAACTAAGGCAGACTTACAGTTTGTTTGCTAAATTCTTGGCCAGCCAGAATCACGCACCTGTCATATTTACTCAGCTCTTATTACTGAGATTGCTCCAAAATTTAGACAATGCAAGGTGTTTTAAGTTTTTTCCCCTAAGTAATAAACTCTAGACATTCTTAGGTAGCAGTGCATTTGGATGGCAGATTTCAAATGTAAGTATCAGAGAAACACCAGGCAACTGGCTTTTCAGTGAAAAGAAAATTGTGAATTGTGGTTAGCAACAGATAAAACTAGCCATACCAGTTACTTTTAAGATCTCTCTCTCTCTTTTTAAGAGACATGGTCTTGCTCTATCACTCAGGCTGGAGTGCAGTGGTGCAATCATAGCTCACAATAACCTTGAACCCCTGGACTCAAACAATTCTCCTGCGTCTCCATGCCTGGCTAATTAAAAAAAAAATTGTAGAGATGGGGCTTCATTCTGTTGCTCAGTCTGGTCTCAAGCTCCTGGCCTCAAATGCTTCTCCCACCTTGGCCTCCCAAAGCACTGGGATTAAACATGTGAGCCACTGCATCCAGCCAGATCACTCTTTTTTAATATTCTGCAGTTTCATTATAATATGTCTATGAGTGGATATATTTTTGTTTATCCTGTTTGCATATGGTTGTGCTTCTTGAATCTGCAGATTCATGTCTTTTATTAATTTTGTAATTTTTTCTTTTTTCTTTTTTTGTTTGAGAAGGAGTTTCGCTTTTGTTGCTCAGGCTGGAGTGCAATGGCACAATCTCTGCTCACTGCAACTTCTGCTTCCCAGGTTCAAGCGATTCTTCTGCCTCAGCCTCCTGAGTAGCTGGGATTACAGGCATTGCCACCACACCCAGCTAATTTTTGTATTTTTAGTAGAGATAGGATTTCACCATGTTGGCCAGGCTGGTCTCAAACTCATGACCTCATGTAATTTTTTCAACTGTTGTCTATTAAAATATTTTCTTTCTTCAATTTTCTCTACTTTTTTATTTATGAAAATCCCATTAAATTTAGTGGGACCCCTCATTTTGTCCTATGTGTCCCTTAATGTTTATATTTTTTATCTCTTCATCTTTCTGGGCTTTGGATAGTTTCCTCAGATCGATCTTCCAGTTCAGTAATTGTATTTTTTCTTCTGCCATATCTGCTGTTATATATTAAGAAGCCTCTGATACCTCAAACAATGGAACACTGCTCAGCAATACAAAGAAATAAACCATTGATACACACAGCAATTTGAATGGGTCTTAAGGGCATTATGCTGAGTGAAAAAAGCCA
>NW_026652284.1:74123296-74146922 GCF_009828535.3 Hylobates moloch
GCCTATGTCCTGAATGGTATTGCCTAGGTTTTCTTCTAGGGTTTTTATGGTTTTAGGTCTAACATGTAAGTCTTTAATCCATCTTGAATTAATTTTTGTATAAGGTGTAAGGAAGGGATCCAGTTTCAGCTTTCTACATATGGCTAGCCAGTTTTCCCAGCACCATTTATTAAATAGGGAATCCTTTCCCCATTGCTTGTTTTTGTCAGGTTTGTCGAAGTTGAGATAGTTGTAGATATACAGCATTATTTCCGAGGGCTCTGTTCTGTTCCATTGGTCTATATCTTTGTTTTGATACCAGTACCCTGCTGTTTTGGTTACTGTAGCCTTGTAGTATAGTTTGAAATCAGGTAGTGTGATGCCTCCAGTTTTGTTCTTTTGGCTTAGGATTGACTTGGCATTGCGGGCTCGTTTTTGGTTCCATATGATCTTTAAAGTAGTTTTTTCCAATTCTGTGAAGAAAGTCATTGGTAGCTTGATGGGGATGGCATTGAATCTATAAATTACCTTGGGCAGTATGGCCATTTTCACAATATTGATTCTTCCTACCCGTGAGCATGGAATGTTCTTCCATTTGTTTGTATCCTCTTTTATTTCATTGAGCAGTGGTTTGTAGTTCTCCTTGAAGAGGTCCTTCACATCCCTTGTAAGTTGGATTCCTAGGTATTTTATTCTCTTTGAAGCAATTGTGAATGGGAATTCACTCATGATTTGGCTCTCTGTTTGTCTGTGATTGGTGTACAAGAATGCTTGTGATTTTTGCACATTGATTTTGTATCCTGAGACTTTGCTGAAGTTGCTTATCAGCTTAAGGAGATTTTGGGCTGAGACAATGGGGTTTTCTAGATATACAATCATGTCGTCTGCAAACAGGGACAATTTGACTTCCTCTTTTCCTAATTGAATACCCTTTATTTCCTTCTCCTGCCTGATTGCCCTGGCCAGAACTTCCAACAGTATGGTGAATAGGAGTGGTGAGAGAGGGCATCCCTGTCTTGTGCCAGTTTTCAAAGGGAATGCTTCCAGTTTTTGTCCATTCAGTATGATATTGGCTGTGGGTTTGTCATAGATAGCTCTTATTATTTTGAGATACGTCCCATCAATACCTAATTTATTGAGAGTTTTTAGCATGAAGGGTTGTTGAATATTGTCAAAGGCCTTTTCTGCATCTATTGAGATAATCATGTGGTTTTTGTCTTTGTTTCTGTTTATATGCTGGATTACGTTTATTGATTTTCATATGTTGAACCAGCCTTGCATCCCAGGAATGAAGCCCACTTGATCATGGTGAATAAGCTTTTTGATGTGTTGCTTGATTTGGTTTGCCAGTATTTTATTGAGGATTTTTGCATCAATGTTCATCAAGGATATTGGCCTGAAATTCTCTTTTTTTGTTGTGTCTCTGCCAGGCTTTGGTGTCAGGATGACGCTGGCCTCATAAAATGAGTTAGGGAGGATTCCCTCTTTTTCAATTGATTGTAATAGTTTCAGAAGGAATGGTACCAGTTCCTCCTTGTACCTCTGGTAGAATTCGGCTGTGAATCCATCTGGTCCTGTACTTTTTTTGGTTGGTAAGCTATTGATTATTGCCTCAATTTCAGAGCCTGTTATTGGTCTATTCAGAGATTCAACTTCTTCCTGGTTTAGTCTTGGGAGGATGTGTGTGTCGAGGAATTTATCCATTTCTTCTAGATTTTCTGGTTTATTTGCATAGAGGTGTTTATAGTATTCTCTGATGGTAGTTTGTATTTCTGTAGGATCAGTGGTGATATCCCCTTTCTCATTTTTTATTGCGTCTATTTGATTCTTCTCTCTTTTCTTCTTTATTAGTCTTGCTAGCGGTCTATCAATTTTGTTGATCTTTTCAAAAAACCAGCTCCTGGATTCATTAATTTTTTTGCAGGGATTTTGTGTCTCTATTTCCTTCAGTTCTGCTCTGATCTTGGTTATTTCTTGCCTTCTGCTAGCTTTTGAATGTGTTTGCTCTTGCTTTTCTAGTTCTTTTAATTGTGATGTTAGGGTGTCAATTTTAGATCTTTCCTGCTTTCTCTTGTGAGCATTTAGTGCTATAAATTTCCCTCTACACACTGCTTTCAATGTGTCCCAGAGATTCTGGTAGGTTGTGTCTTTGTTCTCATTGGTTTCAAAGAACATCTTTATTTCTGCCTTCATTTCGTTATGTACCCAGTAGTCATTCAGGAGCAAGTTGTTCAGTTTCCATGTAGTTGAGTGGTTTTGAGTGAGTTTCTTAATCCTGAGTTCTAGTTTGATTGCACTGTGGTCTGAGAGACAGTTTGTTACAATTTCTGTTCTTTTACATTTGCTGAGGAGTGCTTTACTTCCAACTATGTGGTCAATTTTGGAATAGGTGTGGTGTGGTGCTGAAAAGAATGTATATTCTGTTGATTTGGGGTGGAGAGTTCTGTAGATGTCTATTAGGTCTGCTTGATGCAGAGCTGAGTTCAATTCCTGGGTATCCTTGTTAACTTTCTGTCTCATTGATCTGTCTAATGTTGACAGTGGGGTGTTAAAGTCTCCCATTATTATTGTGTGGGAGTCTAAGTCTCTTTGTAGGTCACTCAGGACTTGCTTTATGAATCTGGGTGCTCCTGTATTGGGTGCATATATGTTTAGGATAGTTAGCTCTCCTTGTTGAATTGATCCCTTTACCATTATGTAATAGTCTTCTTTGTCTCTTTTGACCTTTGTTGGTTTAAAGTCTGTTTTACCAGAGACTAGCATTGCAACCCCTGCCTTTTTTTGTTTTCCATTTGCTTGGTAGATCTTCCTCCATCCCTTTATTTTGAGCCTATGCGTGTCTCTGCATGCGAGATGGCTTTCCTGAATACAGCACACTGCTGGGTCTTGACTCTTTATCCAATTTGCCAGTCTGTGTCTTTTAATTGGAGCATTTAGCCCATTTACATTCAAAGTTAATATCGTTATGTGTGAATTTGATCTTGTCATTATGATGTCAGCTGGCTATTTTTCTCATTAGTTGACGCAGTTTCCTCCTAGCATTGATGGTCTTTACAATTTGGCATGTTTTTGCAGTGGCTGGTACCGGTCGTTCCTTTCCATGTTTAGTGTTTCCTTCAGGAGCTCTTTTAGGGCAGGCCTGGTGGTGACAAAATCTCTCAGCATTTGCTTGTCTGTAAAGTATTTTATTTCTCCTTCACTTATGAAGCTTAGTTTGGCTGGATATGAAATTCTGGGTTGAAAATTATTTTCTTTAAGAATGTTGAATATTGGCCCCCACTCTCTTCTGGCTTGTGGAGTTTCTGCCGACAATCAGCTGTTAGTCTGATGGGCTTCCCTTTGTGGGTAACCCGACCTTTCTCTCTGGCTGCCCTTAACATTTTTTCCTTCATTTCAACTTTTGTGAATCTGACAATTATGTGTCTTGGAGTTGCTCTTCTTGAGGAATATCTTTGTGGCGTTCTCTGTATTTCCTGAATTTAAATGTCGGCCTGCCTTGCTGGATTGGGGAAGTTCTCCTGGATAATATCCTGAAGAGTGTTTTCCAACGTGGTTCCATTCTCCCCGTCACTTTCAGGTACACCAATCAGACATAGGTTTGGTCTTTTCACATAGTCCCATATTTCTTGGAGGCTTTGTTCATTTCTTTTTATTCTTTTTTCTCCTAACTTCTCTTCTCGCTTCATTTCATTCATTTGATCTTCCATCACTGATACCCTTTCTTCCAGTTGATCGCATTGGCTACTGAGGCTTCTGCATTCGTCACGTAGTTCTCGTGCCTTGGTTTTCAGCTCCATCAGGTCCTTTAAGGACTTCTCTGCATTTGTTATTCTAGTTAGCCATTCATCTAATTTTTTTTCAAAGTTTTTAACTTCTTTGCCATTGGTTTGAACTTCCTCCTATAGCTCAGAGTAGTTTGATTGTCTGAAGCCTTCTTCTCTCAACTCTTCAAAGTCATTCTCCGTCCAGCTTTGTTCCATTGCTTGTGAGGAGCTGCGTTCCTTTGGATGAGGAGAGGTGCTCTGATTTTTAGAGTTTCCAGTTTTTCTGCTCTGTTTTTTCCCCATCTTTGTGGTTTTATCTACCTTTGGTCTTTGATGATGGTGATGTACAGATGGGATTTTGGTGTGGATGTCCTTCCTGTTTGTTAGTTTTCCTTCTAACAGACAGGACCCTCAGCTGCAGGTCTGTTGGAGTTTGCTAGAGGTCCACTCCAGACCCTGTTTGCCTGGGTATCAGCAGTGGTGGCTGCAGAACAGCGGATGTTGGTGAACCGCAAATGCTGCTGCCTGATCGTCCCTCTGAAAGTTTTGTCTCAGAGGAGTACCCAGCTGTGTGAGGTGTCAGTCTGCTCCCACTGGGGGGTGCCTCCCAGTTAGGCTACTCGGGGGTCAGGGACCCACTTGAGGAGGCAGTCTGCCCGTTCTCAGATCTCAAGCTGCGTGCTGGGAGAACCACTACTGTCTTCAAAGCTCTCAGACAGGGACACTTAAGTCTGCAGAGGTTACTGCTGTCTTTTTGTTTGTCTGTGCCCTGCCCTCAGAGGTGGAGCCTACAGAGGCAGGCTGGCCTCCTTGAGCTGTGGTGGGCTCCACCCAGTTCGAGCTTCCTGGCCGCTTTGTTTACCTAATCAAGTCTCAGCAATGGCAGGCGCCCCTCCCCCAGCCTCACTGCCACCTTGCAGTTTGATCTCAGACTGCTGTGCTAGCAATCAGTGAGACTTTGTGGGCATAGGACCCTCCAAGCCAAGTGTGGGATATAATCTCCTGGTGTGCCATTTTTTAAGCCTGTTGGGAAAGTGCAGTATTAGGGTGGGAGTGACCCAATTTTCCAGGTGCCATCTGTCACCCCTTTCTTTGACTAGGAAAGGGAATTCCATGACCCATTGTGCTTCCTGGGTGAGGCAATGCCTTGCCCTGCTTTGGCTCGCACATGGTGCACTGCACCCACTGTCCTGCACCCAGTGTCTGGCACACCCCAGTGAGATGAACCCAGTACCTCAGTTGGAAATGCAGAAATCACCCATCTTCTGTGTTGCTCATGCCATGAGCCGTAGACCAGAGCTGTTCCTATTCGGCCACCTACATTTAATTGTTAAGGAAATTTCCAGGAAGGCTGATTTCCAGAGCGATTTTACCATTTTACATTCTTACCAACAATGTATGAGAGATCTAGTGTCTCTGGATCCTTGTCAATAGTTAGCATTACAAGCTGAGTATCCCTTATCTGAAATGTTTGAGATCAGAACTGTTTCAGATTGTGGGTTTTTTTTTTCAGAGCTTAGAACATTTGCATTATACTTACTGGTTCAACATCCCTAATCTGAAAATCCAAAGTATGAAATACTCCAATGAGCATTTTATTTGAGCATCATGTTGGCACTCAAAAAGTTTTGAATTTTGGAGCATTTCAGACTTTGGAATTTTGGATAAGGAATGCTCAACTGGTGTCAGTGTTTTGTTGTTGTTGTTCTGTTTTGTTTTTGTTGTTGTTGTTGTTGTTTTTAATTTTAGCTGTCGTAATAGCTGTGTAGTGTATCTTATAGTGGTTTTAATTTGACATTTTCCCTAACGGCTAGTGATGCCTAACACTTTTTCACATTTCACCTAAACATCCCTTTTCATATACTCACGGATCCCTTTATCTTCTTTGGAGAAGTGTCTGATTACATCTTTTCTCTTTTCTAATCAGGTTGCTTTCTTACTGTTGAGTTAGAGAGTTCTTTATATATTCTGGATACAAGTCTGTAAATCAGATATGATTTACAAATACATTCCCATCCATTGAGTTTTAGCTTTTATCACTATATTTTTTATTTTTTAAAATTCTATTTCCAAAGCATGTCTGATCTTTTTTCAGAGACTCTCTTGATTTTTTTTCTTAAGTCCTTCTTTTATGTATTTAATCCTTTAGATACTTTTAAAATCATTTTTATTGAAAAATTTTAGTGTTTAACATTCAAATTCTGACTTCTGTACAGGAACTGTTTGCTGACCCTTTTTCATCATATTATTTCCTTGTATGTTTCATAATTTTAGATTGTGAACTTGCCTTCATTAGAACTTAATCTTTGGAAACCCCTACAGAGACCATGTTAAGAGGATGTTCTTCAAGAGAGGCTTTGTATTTGCTACTCCAGGAACATTAGCAGCTAAGCACCACATTTATACCATCCTCTCAACCTGAAGTTTCCTAGACTATGCCCATGCCATGAATTTGAATGCCAGATAGTTTCACGGCTGTAAATCTTCACAGAAATATTTAAACTCCTACTTAAAGATGGTGGGCATGTTTGCTTGTTTGTTTGTTTTAAATTCCACTCTGCCTCATCCTGCCTTCATGTTGTGTTTTAGTTCTAACTTCCTGTCTCTAGGGCCTAAGGCTTTATTTCCTATTCCCACTCAGGGATTAGTATCTAAGCCTCTTTCCTGCAGCAGCTAATTTCAGCTCTCATGTGATCTCACTGGTTTTCATTTTCCTCATTATTTTTTGCTACCTGGAGATTTCTCTGACTTTATTGTGAGCTCCTTTTTTTTATTAAATATATATCTTTTTCAAAAATGGTGAGTTTATGAATATTTCTCATTTTGTCCAATATTTTTTGTGTTTAGTAACGGAAAAGTTTTCAAATTATCTAGGTATTTTTTCCCAATAATTGTTCATAACAAAACTTACAAAACCATATACTGAATTCTTTAGTTAAGCAATATTAGTATTTATAATGGAGATACAGGCACTGCATAACCTTGGGAATAAATATGCTTTGAGAATACAATTACAAGATTCTAGCTCTTGGCTCAAATGTCGCATCTTCAGAGTAGGCTTCCTTGAATAACTCCCATCTCAAGTCACCCTTATTCTAGTTTAATTTCTTCAAAGCGCTCACACTTTCTTATTTCTTTGATACTAAAGATATTTTTATTGTACGTATCCATCGGGTTGAGCATCAAATCAGAGCAGAGGGATAGAGAATAAGTTTTACCATCGACGGAGTCACCTAAGATGTTGGTGAGGATATGGACAAATTAAGTGTCATATAGGTGACCAGGGATGCACGAATGGAATGTGATTTCAACTATGAAAGTGAAATTCAGTAAAATGTATTGTATTCTATTTGAAAGGAAAATAAACTCAACAAAAAGAGTGGTTGTCTTTATAGACTCTAGAAAAAAGTCTGAGGGGAAGAATTTGGCAGTGTTTCTCCAGGTCTGGCCAAGGTTAAGGCTATCTGGTCTAGGGCATACTGTACAAAGATTACTTACTGCACTTCTCTGCAGTCTGAATGAAAATGCCTTTGGGAGCATTGCTTTCATCTGATTTCACAGATCAACAGCAGGCAGCCATCTAATTAAAACTTTGGTTTTCCAGGTTTTCTGCATGGCAGACAGAAGCGTTTTGATTTCTGGGAAGCACTACCCCATTCTGTAATGAGTAAACTGGCATTCTGATTTATGTATACATTTCTTGCGAACTTTGTAAGTGAATCAGCCCTGATCAGCCCTGATTAGTTCTGGTGCAACATCAAGTTCAGTATTCATCAAGCTGAGGGTCAGACTGTGAAGCTCAGTCAGGTCAACAAACCAGCCTCTGAGGTGCTCCCTCAAAGCTCACCCCTGGGCTGGCAGCATTGTATGATGGAGGACAGTTAAAATTACTCATTCCTGGCCCTTACTCCAGCCTTTTCTGAATCAGAATGGAGAGAAGGGATAGGGAGCGGGGAGGTGGGGAAAAGGAATAGGGAATCTGTGCTTTTCACAAGCTTTGCTGATGATCCTTATGCAGCAGATTTGGGAAACACTGTCCAAGATCGTTTTCTTTTTCATCCCTCTTTAACTGGAAGGTGTGTCTCTTTTCACCCTTTCCCAAAAATAATGCCTCTGATGGCAGGAGACTTAACTGAGTTTAATGTGTATGTCTAGTCCTGTAAGCTTAATTATCCCATAGGTAATTACATTTTGAAATAAGGGCTTGTTAGTGTAAACAAATCTCTGCAGAACTGGGGCTTTCTCATCCTTTGGAACAAGGAGGAAGGTCGGGTTCAGTTGTAATGCCCTTTCACCGACTCTCCTGCATCTATCTCCCACATCTGGTATCTCTCTCCCGTCCTCACAAGCTACAAAAATGTAGTTCTCAAAGTGTTGAATGGAGCTGCCTGACACCAGCTGCCTCTATGCCTAATTTCAGCTGGCCCTGGAAGATTCCCTAGGAGACACAGGGTTTCAGCCAGGATCCCATGCCTCTTCCAGCTTCTCTCCCTGCAAGGAGCATCTACTTCCTTCTTTGGAAGGTAGGCAAGGAACTAAGTTGATTATGTGGCCCTTGGAGTGCAATTATTTTGGATTCCTGTTATTTTGGTGGGGAGGAGAGAGGATTTTGATATCTAACCTTCTACTTACTATTATTCAACTGGGAAAGAGAAAAGAAATTAACAGAGGATGGAAGGACTGAATAAGGAATTGAATATGACTTTCACCCAAGAATCTGAGTTGGTGCTCTTTTCAGAATGGTTGTTTTGGAGAATATGTTTCTCCAAATTAAACTGCTTCCTGGAATTCATATACTCATGGACTTTTATTCCGTTTTGAAATATGCAAAATGAAAAGGCTTAAAGAGAAGCACAGGTTACTGACAATCCACAGGACCCAAGCACACATCACAGGTCTCTCTCCCAAGAACCAGTGCTAAGATTAGATCAATCTAATTGTCATTTAAACTTGATGTATGTAAATGAGAATGGTAGCAACTCCTGGGCTGCAAAGAGTTAATTAATTCATTAATTTCTTCAATTTTATTCAACAAATATTGGTTGATTGTGCAAAGCATTGTGTTTTTGTCTGTTTTTTTGAGACAGAGTCTCATTCTCATTCTGTTGCCAAGGCTGGAATGCAGTGGCACAATCTCAGCTCACTGCAACCTCCGCCTCCCAGGTTTATGCAATTCTCCTGCCTCAGCCTCCCGAGTAGCTGGGATTACAGGCACACACCACCACACTCAGCTAATGTTTTGTCTTTTTAGTAGAGACAGGGTTTCACTATGTTGGCTGGACTGGTCTTGACCTCCTGACCTTGAGATCTGCCCGCCTCATCCTCCCAAAGTGCTGGGATTACAGGCGTGAGCCACTGTGCCAGGCTGTATTTTTTTTTTTTTTTTTGAGACAGAGTCTCATTCTGTTGCCCAGGCTAGAGTGCAATGGTGTGATCTTGGCTCACTGCAACCTCTGCCTCCTGGGTTCAAGTGATTCGCATGCCTCAGCTATCCAAGTAGCTGGGATTACAGGTGTGCACCACCATGCCCTGCTAATTTTTTCTATTTTTAGTAGAGATGGGGTTTCACTGTCTTGGCCAGGCTGGTTTGAAACTCCTGGCCTCCAGTAATCCTCCCATCTTGGCTTCCCAAAGTGCTGGGATTCCAGGCATGAGCCACCATGTCTGGCCTGTGCAAAGCATTTTTGAAGATAACAGCTGCAGATTTCACATGAGTTAGGGCTATCTTGAGAGTGTACCTGTTCAATATCCATTAAGGTGAAGTCTAGGAACTTACGTGGGGGCTCACATCACCTCGAGTCAGATGCACTTGACTACCAAGTCAATATGACTTGGCATTCTGCAGGACTTTCAATGGTACTCCTATGCCTTGTGATGGATCAGGAGCAAGTATTTTCTCTCACTGCCCCTGATAAAGTTGTGGAGGCCACAATGCGATGAGTTATAAAAGTATTTTACTGTTTCCTCACAGAGAGGCTTGTACCATTACTGAAAGAAGGTCCAGTGCATCTTAGAGCAGCTCTCACCTTCCAGGAGTTTTACACCAAGCACTTACATGCATAGAAAGGCCACACGGCATGAAGATGGCAACAGATTTTTCAAATGTTTTCTGTTGAACTGTCACTTTTCAAGGTGGACACAATAGCTTCTCATTCACATATTCATATATGGTGCCAATTATTTTCTATTTTCAGAAAGAATAGAAGAATTTAAACATTCCATTAAACAGAGTATATAATAGAATAACGTGAAGAGTAAAGGCTAATTTTTCTCTTTTTCTCTTAACTCCAAAACTTATAAACAAATACACTGTACAAAACGATCCATCATTGGCATTGCACCAGACATATAACAGATATCTATATCTATTTGTAAATAGCCTCTGACTTGTAACATGTCTCATTCTGGCAGACATGTGAAACAAGAGTACCTACAAATATTTTACAAATGCAAATAACTGCATACCAATATGTGTAAGGGTGATATTCAAAATTATAACAACCATGTGACCAGGACACCCATAGGTCTGATCATATACTGGTGATCAGTATGTGGCAGGCTAGGTATAATCCTCGAATATATGAATTCCAGATGCTGAGACTCGCTGAAATTGAGCTGGGAAGGTGAAATGTTCTGGATGCATCAGTGCAGTCTCCTTGAAGAGAACAGGCTTTGACTTGGGTGGTGCATAATGAGAATATGTTTTGGCAAAGGACTGAATAAAGGCTGTTTCAAACAAGAAGCAAAGTGCAGTGGAAGATTAAGGTGTGGGCAACCAGGATGCTAAACTTATTCTTTTCTCTCTCTCTTTCTTTTTTTTTTTTTTTTTTGAGATGGAGTCTTGCTCTGTCACCCAGAGGAGTGCAGTGGTGCAATCATGTCTCACTGTAGCCTCGAACTCCAGGGTTCAAGTGATCCTCCCACCTCAGCCTCCCCAGTAGCTGAAACTACAGGTATGCCCACCGTGCCTGGCTAATATTTTAAAAATTTTTTGTAGAGACACAGTCTTGCTTTATTGCCCAGGTTGGCCTTGAACTCCTGGCCTCAAGCCAATCTCCCACTTCAGTCTCCCAGAGTGCTGGGATTACAGGCGTGAGCCACCACGCCCATCCAGGATGCTAATTTTAGGTATTACTAGAATATAAGACATTAGAGAAAATGTTACTTATCAGATCTTCTCTCCAGAGGAAAGCGTCGTATGTTTGGAATGAGTATTTTGATAAGATGCTTGGCATGTTGGGGTTAAGGGCCTGTAGCATATTCATATTCAAATAATAACACCTCATCTTTGAACTTCCCAGTTTGCTACAGGGCTTTTGTTTTGCTGGCTGGGATACTGCTTCTAGTGACCTTCTTCCCCTTTTTCCATCCACACCCTCTGTGCTATTCCAGGGCTTAGCCACCCTAAATGCATGTTGAACAGATGTGGAGTTCAATCTGTCCAAGGCTGGGGATCAGGAGGGCTGTCTGTGGTAGACAGTACTGCTCACAGTGAGAGCTATCCTGAGCAGCTCAGGCTTGGTAGAGAAGCACAACATTTGCAGTCAAAATACCTGGGCTCCAGTCCCAGCTCTGCCACTAACTATGCATGTAATCTTGAGTAAGTCAAGAATATGGACAGCTTTGTATTCATCTTGACATCAGTGGAGTTAGCACAGTGCTGCAGGGCCTGAAGATATTGCATAAATGTTTGTTGAATATATGACCAAATAAATGAATGACTGCTCTGAATTTTAGTTTCTTCATCTACGAGATAAGAATCAATATAGCACCTTCTCCCTGAAGAAGGGGTTTTGTTCTAGTTTCTGATTTTTAGATTGAATGAGAGAATACATATGTAAGCGCTATGAAAACCACAAGGAACCCTCGAAATTCCAATAGTTTCATGGTCAGCCTAGTTATAACAGTAGGTCATGGGGTGTAGAGTCTGCCCATGTTAAGGCTGAATGTGTATCTAAACGAGTGTGGATTTTAGAGTTCTGCAGCCCCTGCTTCCAAATTAGAGTTAAGAGGACACATGCCCCACATCCCCAAGCTGGAGAGCACTACATCTGAAACCATCATCAGTACTTTACTGGTTAATGGCAAAATAGGGAAAACCAGGGTGCTGTAATGTATTTTTTCATAAAGATACTTATACACAAAATTGAGGACAATCCTTTTTTTCTGAGATTATGTTCTTCATCAGTATTTTGATTTCAACGTGTTCTTTTAAAAATGAGATTATGTTAACGGTAGATAACTATTTTCAATCTCCTTATCTAGCAAATAAGAAGATGGCAACTATCTATAACTCTTTCAATATATTTTTAATTTTATTTATCCCTAAACCCTCAAGTTCAGGAACTACTATCCTAAAAGAGTTCCAGATGGACATACAGAAATTTGGGGTTCCTGCTTCAGCATCATTGTCTGATCCTTCAATCTGCTAGAGTTTGGCAGTCATTTCTAGAAAGAGTTCAACATTCTATAGGCAAAAATAAACTATATAAACCCCATTTGGGGTGTTGTTCTAATGAAACAGTGAGAGACCAATAATTTTCTTTTTTTAGTTTTTGTTGGAGTTTTGACATATCTTACTAACAAAGTAAATGGATATGAAGTCTACTCCTAAACAAAGTGAAAACACCAGTTGAAATGAATAAATGAAATTGTTTATAACAATTTCAGAGCTGGTTTAATGAACAGAGTAAAATGGGATGTCTGTTTTAACCCAACTACTTTGGCATTTTCTACCTCTTTGCCTTTTCCAAGATAACTTTTAAAGGACTAGTTTTGACTAGATTGGGTAGATTTTAACGAGATTAGTATCAAATTATAGTTCTTTTTTTGAGATTGGCTCTCACTCTGTTGCCCAGGCTGGAGTGCAGTGCCGTACCATGATCTTTGCTCATTGCAACCTCCACCTCCCAGGCTCAAGCAATCCTTACACCTCAGCCTCCCATGTAGTTGGGGCCATAGGCGCATGCCACCACACCTGGCTTACTTTTTGTATTTTTGGTAGAGATGGGGTTTTGCCATGCTGCCCAGACTGGTCTCAAACTCCTGAGCTCAGATGATCCACTTGCCTTGGCCTCCCAAAGTGCTGGGATTACAGGCATGAGCCACTGAACCAAGCCTCAAATTATATTTCAATTTGACAGGTGAGTCAGTTCAAAAACCAAGATTTAAGGATTAAAGAAGCCATTAAGAATTTGCAGGTGGAGCCACCTTATTTTTCTTTAAGTTTTCAATTAAATGTGTTATGGGGGTAGAAGTTATAGGAGTATTTGTTTTCACTGTCTTTGAATCCTTTGTTATTTTCAGGCCATTCTGTTATTTCTGGGTATTATGCCTCCTAATTCTCTTTTATGGTAGTTTGTCTCTTCACATGGTTTGCAATTTTTTATTAAGAGCTCATCGTTAGAAAGTTCTTTCCTCCCGAGGAGGTTCTAGGGATCTGGCAGAGGTGAATTTTCTCCACAAGGCAGTTTTATATCAATATCTACTAATGCCCCAGGGTTTTTGATGTCCCTGTGCTAATTTTTATTCAGCTGAGGGGTCTGCCCCCCAAAAGATAGTATAAATTTGGCCTCTAATGTGCATGTTCAGACCTGTATTTTCAGTGTTTCTTAATTGACTTTTGCTTACTCAAAACAAGCTCAAACCAATTGCCTCTCTGGGCTACCCTTTGAGTTTCCACTTGTTATTTTTTATGACCCTTTGTCACTATTGAGCTACCATTTATCGAGTACTTACTATGTGCCAGATCTTTGGCAGACACCATTCTACAAAGACTCCTCTGCTCTACCCACTGGGCACATATCAGTAGGCTCCACCCATTTCTTGTACCTGTCCTTACCACTATTTGAAAGGCATTGTTTACTTCAGGCCATTATAAGCATAAGAAAAGGATTTGCTGAGAACAACCGAACCTGCACTTTGGAATTAATATATGTAGCATAACCGTTTACCTATTTACACATGGTAGGTCATGGGGTGTAGGATGGTATATAGTGTGATTCTAATATTGACACCCGGTCATTTCCCACTAAGATTTAAGAGAAACCCTTAGTCCAGGGTTACTAGCGTCATGTGTCATGCTATAGTCTGTCCCCATTTCCATGATTCATGCTGCTCCACCTGGATAAAGTTTGGACTGATAGCTTTAGCATTAGAATGTATGTATATGATTTGCAAAGGGTTTTTTGTTGTTCTCACTGCAGTGGTTCAACACTTAGGTACTGGAGTGCGTTAAATGATTTGCCATTTTCCAAACCCTCCATTCTTCTCAGTCTTTGCACGCGGAATTTCTCTACCTGGAATCATACCCTAACCTTTCTGTCTGACAACCTCCTATATTCCCTTCAAGACCCAGTTCAAGTGGAGCCTCATTTGTGATGCCCACCCTCAGTCTCCAGCAAATCCGTTCTTCCTCTCCACTCCCAAAGTGTCTTCTGCATAATCACAACAGAATTCCAAGTATTTGCAGTTATGTCTATTTCTCCCATTAAATATGAGCTCCCTTGAAGGAAGGGAATGTGTTTATCATTTCTGTATGTGTATCATTTCTGTATCTTCAGCAAGTAGAAGTACTTGGCACATAGCAAGTGATCAAGAAATGATCGGGGAGTAAATAAATAAAGGCTACTTGTTTCTCTTTCGTCAACTGTGTTTCTATGTTTCTGGTTATTTCCACTTGTTTTTGTTATTATATAAACAGGCGTAATGCAGGAAGTACTGGGGATATGTCTCTTCTACCACGTCACTGCTGATGACTTTTGCAAAATGCCTACGAATGCCTTCTACAAAACAACCTTCTGCAACTATGGTGGAGACAGTTTTATAGAATTTATCAATTTGGATGAAGGTCTCAGTTTGGCCGTTTAACAGTCTCATGCTCATGACTCATGGTTAAACTCATAAGAGCTCCTGTGATCCCAGTCAAAGGCTGGAGCAGCTGAAATCTATGACACACCCCATTAAGAGCTGCTGAGTTATACACATCATTCCAGGAGGCACTGGATCCTAGCAGCACTTTCAGCTTCTAAATACCTCACTACACTGAACACCACTGCACACCACTCTAGCTTTCCTATACATGGGGCACAGCTGAAAAGCTGTTAAAACAGAACGATGCCCTGGAACTCTGGAACTCTGCTGACACACTCACAGAAACAGATGACAAGATGTGGAAGAAAAGCTTGATTTTGATTTTTGCTTTATAAACTCAGCAAACTGGGCAAAACAGCAAATGTCAGGTTCTATCTCTTGTTCACTCCTGGCAAACCCGTGTTTTGTGATTCTGTAATGCCTCACATGGTTATATGACTTCTTTTCCAAAATGATCTCATTTTGAAGATGGGCTTTCATCCTGATCACATAAGGGGAACAGATGTTGACTTGGCTGCACAATCCTTGCCTGTGCAAATAGGAATCAGGGTTCCATGTTTTCTTCACATTTATCTTTGTTTTGGGTTATTTAATGCTGAGTCCATGCCTTGTCCACTCATCCCTCTACTATTCTTTCTTTTCTTGATAAGACAATAATGAAAAGTGGACAAACTTAGAAACAAACATAGGCCAGGCGTTAAAAAATATTTTTTAAAGTAGACAAACTATGAGTTATGTTGTTAGTAATATGGTTCTTTCTACATTGTTTTTTCTCTTTTTTATAGTTTGGTCTTATATTCTTAGTTACTAGGCAGAATTATAAACTCAGAGTTTGGAGGGGCTCGTGCAACTTTTCTATCAGATTGTTCTCCCACTTCTGTTGGAATGCCTCCTGGACAGGCAACTTAACTATCCAGAAAAGCAATATAGTATATGAGATGTTGCTGGTCTCAGAGACAGGGGATCTAGATTTGAGTCTTGTTGCTGTGATTTACTGTTATATATTCTTACCCTCTCTGAACCTTGGTTATTTAGTTTGTGAAATGGGGCTAATAAAACATTCAGTTCAGGCTGAAGGTAAGCTAGGATAGCAGTGCCATGGAGTCAACACAGAGTAAGGTGAACCAGGGGTGCTGCCAACACCCAGCACCTGCTAAGTGACTCAACAGAGAAGCCAGTCCCAGAAGGGCAGCCTAAGGTGTGCCTGAGGAGTGCAGAGTGACTGGGACTGAGAGGTCCCATTAGGCCAGTGGAGCAGGGATGCAGGGCGAGCCCTTCCTCAGTGACTACTTAGGAAACAGGAAGCAATAGTAGGTGTTAAGATGATGACTCAAATTTAGACCTGCCATTTATTGTCTATGCAACTCTAGACAAGTTATTTAATATTTTTGATGGTCATTTTTCTCATCTGTGAATTGAAACAATAACATCTATTTGTGAGGTTGCTGGGAGGCTTAAAGTAATTGAGATAACAGATGTCAAGCATTTAGCAAGAGGCCTAATATGTAGCAAATGCTTAAAATGCAAACAAGCAGCTGAAAGGCAGCATAGTTGAGGGCCATCTGTCCCTATCTGGTAGGATTTCTTCAATAAGAGGACAGATGGGGAGGGAGCAGGTTCTCCATCTGGGAAGAGTACTGGGAAGAGCCATCTAAATACAACTACAGCACAAAGCGCAAGGTGGGCTCTGCTCTTAAGGGGGGCTATGCTGTTGAATTAGGAGTGGGTGCCAGGCTTCATTTGGGACTCCTGGGAGACTCATGGCTCTCATCCTACATTACAGGGTGCCCAAGTCTTTGCAATGGAGTGTATCATCCCAGGTTCATCTGTCGACTGGGTGAGCTTCATATTTGAGCCTACAGGTGAGTCTATTGTTGACTGCAGCTGACTTAGAGCCTAGAGGAAAGATGAGGGAGCTGACACTGCCCCTAACTGCTCACAGGTGGATTGAATGAAAATACTGCTCGAGCACCTTAGCGTGGCTTATAAAGCTCTCTACAACCTGGCGCCACCTCATCTCTTTGGCCATTAACCTCTTTACGCTTTAAGATTTCGCAATATTCCCATCTGTACTGTGCTGATTGATGCTGCTATAGCTCTGTTCTTTCCAGTACTCCAGCCTGAAATGCTCTTCCTTCATTTCTTCATGTGGCCAACTTTCAACATTCTTCAAGGCTTAGCTGAAGAGCCACCTCCTTCAGGGTGTCCTCCCTGAGTCCCATGGGATAAAAATAGCAACCATTTATTGAGCACTTAACTGAGTTCCAGGCAAATATAATAATTCCATACTTTGTGTCATGCAACACTTTAACAACCCTGAGGAAATAGAGCCTCTGAAAGCATGAGTAGCTTGCTCAAGGTCTGCCTTAGCAGTTAGGTTTTGTTGAAGCCTGGATTTTAAACTAGGTCTGCCTAAGCGCAAAGCCAATGGTCTCTAGTCACTATGACACGCTGCCTCCTTGTCACATGCCTTCTCCTATAGTTCCACAAACCCCTTTAAAGTCCTGTCCCGTCATGTGAAATCATTACATATATAGAAATCATTAGCTTATATGTTGGCTTCCACTAACGATGGAAACTCTTCCAGGATGAGAGTTCTAGGTACTCACTAATCCTCTTAGTCAATGCTCAGCACAGAGTATTCAGTCAGTAAAGGCTAAGGGGCATATAAACTGAACGTGTATGAAACTTTCTTTTTTTTGAGACAGAATCTCACTCTGTTGCCCAGGCTGGAGTGCGGTGGGGTAATCTCAGCTCACTGCAACCTCCGCTTCCCAGGTTTAAGTGATACTCCTGCCTCAGCCTCCTGAGTAGCTGGGATTACAGGTGCCCACCACCACACCCAGCTAATTTTTGTATTTTTAGTAGATACAGGGTTTCACCATGTTGGCTAGGCTGGCCTCAAACTCCTGACTTCAGGTGATCCGCTCTCCTCGGCCTCCCAAAGTGCTGGGATTACAGGCATGAGCCACCACGCCCAGGCTATGAAACATTTTTAAATGGTGATGGGGAGAGACATGTGTCTGAAGAAGCTCCGCATGTAGTAGGAAATAGAAAAATATTAACAAGCAAGGTAAGTTAATGGGGAAAAGAAAGCCTTTTAAACAAAGGGTGCTAAAATAACTAATGGGGAAAAAACTTCAACAAATCTCAAATTTTATTTTACGCCACACACAAAAACTAAGATCTATCATAGCCTTGAATATAAAAGCTACAAACATAAGCTTCTAGAAGAAAACTTAGGAATAGAAAAACTTTTGTGACTATATTTTAGGCAAAGATTGTTTAGACAAATCTTAGGGCCAAAAAAACCCACTAAGCATAAAAGAAAAAAATTGGACTTAATCAAGATCAACCATTTGTGCTCATCAAAAGACATAATTAAGAAAATAAAAAGCAAACCACACCTGAATGAGATCTTCACATATATATATCTGATAAAAAAAAACTTTTATCTAGGTAATACAGAGAACTCCTATAATTCAATAATAAAAAGACAAGCAGGCCGGGCGTGGTGGCTCACACCTGTAATCCCAGTACTTTGGGAGGCTGAGGTGGGTGGATCACGAGGTCAGGAGTTCAAGACCAGCCTGGCCAACATGGTGAAACCCCATCTCTACTAAAAATACAAGATTAGCCAGGCGTGGTGGCACATGCCTGTAATCCCAGCTACTCAGGAGGCTGAGGCAGGAGAATCGCTGGAACCTGAGAGGTGGAGTTGGCAGTGAGCCAAGATCATGCCACTGCACTCCAGCTTGGGTGACAGAGCAAGACTCTGTTTCAAAAAATAAAAAATAAAAATAAAATAAAAAAAGGGCAAGCAACCCAATGAAATAAATGGCAAAAGACTTAACAGGCATTTTACGAAAGAAGATATATAAAAGGCAAATAAGCAAATGAGAGACACTCAGCTTCACTGAACAAAGACAAGACAAACTAAAACTACAATGAAACACCACTTCATGCCCATGAAAACGGCTAAAATTAAGAAGATGGCTAGGATTCGATAATACTAAAGTTTGGCAAAGATGTGGAGCAACTGCAACTCTCCTACGTTACTGGCACAGCCATTTTGGAAAATTATTTGTCAATTTCTTGTAATGTTAGATAAACGTTTTTTTCTGTTATGATACAGAAATTCCGCTTCAAAATATTTACTCAAGATTAACAATAGAAAGTAGAAGGATGGTTACCAGAGGCTGGGAGGGGTGGTGGGTGTAGCTGGAGCTGGGGAAGGTGGGGACGGTTAATTGGTACAAAAAAAAATAGTTAGAATGAATGAATAAGGCATAGTATTTGATAGCACAACAGAGGGCCTATAGTCAATAATAATTCAATTGTACATTTAAAAATATCTAAAGGAGTATAATTGGATTATTTCTAACACAAAAGATACATGCTTGAGGGGATGGATATCCCATTTTCCATGCTGTGACTATTATGCAGTGCATGCCTGTATAAAAACATCTCATGTACCCCAGAAATATATATATATACATCTACTATTAATAGGTACCCATAAGTATTAAAAATCAAAAATTATTTTTAAAAGATTAATGATAACAAAAGTTTATAAAACAACTTATTTATAGTAGCTTTATTCAGAATAGCACCAAACTTAAAACAAATTGTGGTATACATACAATGGAATCTCATTCAGCCATAGAAAGAAACAGCCTACAGATACACGCAACAACATAGATGAATCTTAGAAACATATTGAGTGAAAGAAGCCAGTCACAAAAGACTGCAGGCTTTATGACTCTACCTAGATGAAATTCTGGAGTGAGCAAGACTAAACTATGGAAAGAGAAATCAGCAGAGTGATTGCTGTTGGTATGGGTTCAGACTGGAAAGGGCATGAGGAAACTTTCTGGGGTGATGGAAATATTCTGTCTCTTGATTGAGTTGGTGGTTACACAGGTGTATTTATTTTAAAAACTCATAGAATTGCACTCTTAATTTTTTTTTTCTAGACAGAATCTCGCTCTGTTGCCCAGGCTGGAGTGCAGTGGTGTGATCTTGGCTCACCACAACCTCTGCCTCCCCGGTTCAAGTGATTCTCCTGCCTCAGCCTCCTGAGTAGCTGGGACTACAGGCAGGTGCCACCATGCCCTACTAATTTTTGTGTTTTTAGTAGAGAGGAGGTTTCACTATGTTGGCAGGCTGGCCTCAAACTCCTGACCTCGTGATCCACCTGCCTCAACCTCCCAAAGTACTGGGATTACAGGCATGAGCTGCCGTGCCTGTCCTTAAAATGTATTTTTAAAAAGTTAATTCAAAGAAAGAAATAGCATCACTGTACTTTGTTCAGATCACATTTGAAATACTGTGTTTAGGGTTTTTTGTTTTGTTTTGTTTTGTTTTATTTGTTCGTTTTTTTTGAGACAGAGTCTTGCTCTGTCATCCAGGCTGGAGTGCAGTGACACGATCTCAGCTCACTGCAACCTCCACCTCCTGGGCTTCAGCAATCCTCTCAACTCAGCCTCCTGAGTAGCTGGGACTACAGGTGCATGCCACCATGCCCAGCTACGTTTTTTTCTTTTTTGTATTTTTTGTAGAGATGGGGTTTCACCATATTGCCCAGGCTGGTCTTGAACTCTTGAGCTCAAGCCACCCGCCCGCCTGGGCCTCTCAAAGTGCTGGGATTACAGGCATGAGCCACTGTGCCAGACCCTGTGTTTAGTTTTGAATACACTTTTTAAAACAATAAATCTAACTATGTTCAGATCAAGGTTACCAGGATGAAGAAGGGTCTGCAGACCATGATACATGAAAAAGGCAAGAAACTGGGAAAGTGCAGGCTGGAGGGGAGACCAAGAAGAGTCTGTTCAATCGCTGGGAGGGGATTTGTGTGGTAGCAGGTCTAGATTTATTAGTTGAATCTCTAGAGGGCAGAATTAGGATGAGTGGGTGAAAATTACAAAGAGAAAGATTTTTCTAAACACCGGAAGATGAGGCTTTGGAGCAAAGCAGAACTTGGACAGTTCATCAGGAAGCTGCTGACAGTCTGAACAAGAGGCCTGGACCACACATGCTGTGGGGATGGAGTGGACCTTCTTGAGGGGAGAGTGGATTTGAGAAATAGCAGAAAGTAGAATTAACCTGAATTGCATATATGAGTGTGTGTGTGTGTGTGTGTAAGAAAGAGAGCAAAACAGAGAGATACAAGGGGGAGCAATGAATTGAGAATGACTCAATAACTAAATCCTATTTTGCCTAAGAAACTCCATCAATCACTAGTATGTGTCATGATTATATGAATCATGATATGGTTTTTAAAATGTGAGACCTTAAAATTGTACAATTATGTCTGACTAAGCAATTGAAATGGATTTTAAAGAAAATGTGACTGAGTCACAGAACTACTGGAGACAGGAACCAGAAGCCAAACACCCACCTGTCTAACCTTTCAAGGTAACAGGATAAGCTGTTCCCATTCAGTCCCGATCCCATCACCCTATTTTAGTTTCCTGCACTTCCCCCATCTGATATTTTCCTGTTTCCTATTTTATATTTCTGTTTCTATCCACTGGAATATGAGCTCTTAGGAGCAAGGACATTGTGATCTCATTCACTGCTATGTGCTCCGCCTCCTAGAATACTGCCCAGCACAATCAATAATTGCGGACTGAATGGAGGTTTAAGGCACCACTCATTTGGTGATGGTTTACTGGTCAGTGGGTAAAGAGGAATGGCAGAAACAGTTGCCGGCATATGTAAGCCATTCACAGAAGTTGTGGTGAGCATTTTACATGTTCATTTCCTTAAGCTTAACAATCTCATAATACCCTTGTGGCAGACACACCTTGTATGCAGTGACACAGGGCCCCCTGATCTCACTTCTTGCTCCCGCTGCTGCTGCTGAAACAGATTCCAGACAGGGTTTGACGTAGATTGCAGCTGCAAGAGCACCTCTCTTTTCCTGTCTGGGGCTCCTCTGATATCAGGGCATGAGATGCCCACAGGAGCCTGCTGGGCACTTTTGCATGTGCAGCCCAGAAATGGGGACTATGGGGACACTCTTGATCAAAAGGGCACAGGAGTCAATGGACAAATGCTTCTCTCTTTAGTCATGGGGTCTGGAAGATCTGAGACTCATTGTATGAGGCTCCTCAGAAAGTTCTGATAAGATCAGGCACCACTCACCCTGCAGCAGGGCCCAGCTTGAGAATGCATCCTGGCATTGGCTTTCCCTCTTGCCCAGCTCCTAGTTCCACTTTGCTCTTCCTCACCCCTCCCTGGGTCCATTTCCCAAATAAACCACTACATGTAGGCATTTGTCTCAGGCTCTGCTTCCCCAAGAACCCAGGCTAAGACAGCAACCTAATTTCATTACTTGAATCTAAAAATGCTTTCTTGTTTTAGAAAACCCACCTATATACAGGTCAAAATCTCTGGCTCCAAGAAGAATGCATTAAATCCTACCATGCCCTTTAAATCACTGGTCCCTTGGAAGTTGTTGTATGAGGCAAACTGGATGAGTGGATCTGGACATGTGGCTCTCAGGTAAAAGCAGTATCTTAGGGGTCTTCCCAGCTACCATCTAATGGGTAATGACCCCACTTGAGATGGGCAGGAGCTGAGGAGCCCGGGAGCCGATTCAGTGATCAGGTGTGAAGGGTGAGTACAAGGCTGGGGTGTAGGTTGAGGTAAGAGGCCATGAGGCAAAGCTCTGAGGTCACTGTCACAGCAGGGAGTGCAGTGCAAGGTAGCCTGACATGGAATGCTTCAGGGCAAAGATTGTGAAGAAATCCAGGACACAGAGAACAAGCTGTCATTGGATGCTGGCCCTAGGTGGCAGATGGGCCAGGGGCTAGAAGGTAACTGCTAGGCTGAATGAGTGGGTCACATGGAGATTTCTCAACTTCCAGGCAGCGCTCCATACCCATAGCAACCCAAATAAGCAGAATCTCTGGTGAGAGGAAGCAAAGAAGGCCCTGGGGCTAGAGACAGAGGACAGAGAGTAATCAGCCAAGTTTCCTCCTCTCTGTTAGGGTCTGGATCTCCTTCCCTGGCTATTTGCTTCTTCCCTTTATATTGAGGTAAAATTAATATAACATAAAATTAACTAAAGTGTGTAATTCAATGGCATTTAGTACATTTGCTTTATTGTGTAACCACCACCTCTATCTAGTTCCAAAACATGTTCCTTACCCTGCAAGGAAATCTTGTATCCACTAAGCAGTCATTCCCCATTCCCCTACCCCTTCCCCAGTCCCTGGTAATCTCTAATCTGCTTTCTGTCTCTATGGATTTACCAATTCTGGGTGTTTCATATAAATGGAATCATACAACATGTGTCTGGCTTCGTTCACGAAGCATAATGTTTTCAAGATTCATCCATGTTGTGGCATGTATCAGAATGTCATTCCTTTTTTTTGAGATGGAGTTTTGCTCTGTCGCCCAGGCTAGAGTGCAATGGCGCAATCTCGGCTCACTGCAACCTCTGCCTCTTGGGTTCAAGTGATTCTCCTGCCACAGCCTCCGGAGTAGCTGGGATTACAGGCATCCGCCACCACACCTGGCTAATTTTTTGTATTTTTAGTGGAGACAGGATTTCACCTGGCCAGGCTGGTCTCGAATTCCTGACCTCAGGTGATCCACCCACCTCGGCCTCCCAAAGTGCTGGGATTACAGGCATGAGCCACCACACCCAACCCAATGTCATTCCTTTTTAAGGCTGAGTAATATTCCATTGTATAGACATACCACATTTTGTTTACCTATTCATTAGTTGACAGAAATTTGAGTTGTTTCCACCTTTTGGCTATTGTGAATAGTGCTGCTATGAACATTTGTGTGCAAGTTTGTGTTTGAGTCCCAGCTTTCAATTCTTTTGGGTGTATATCTAGGAGTATAACTGCTCACCATCCATTTTTTATGTGTGCTCCATTTACCAATGTGCTTGTTTGCACCCTCAAGACTCTCTGCCAACTGATTCACAAAGAAGGTCAATAACCTTTTTGAACTACAGCTCCACGAAAGGAATTTGGGCTGCCACTTATTAG